>NC_089537.1:17442616-17595116 GCF_963924715.1 Thunnus thynnus
GCAATGAAAATGTATGTTCTTTTACAACATACATACATGGGCATGACACAAGCACACCAACGTACACACACATAAACACCAGCTGTCACTTCTAAACGGTAACACTTAGCCTGCTCTAATCTAATAAATGGGCCGTAAATATCGCTCCAATCTGTGTCCATGAAAGATGTGTATGACGATACTTTCCAAGTATTAAGAGGAGTGATCCTTGTCACTCTCAAGTTTTCCAGAAAGAACAGGGAGCATAAACACTTCCCACATTAAGCCTTATTAATCTTTAAGAAGCTAGCAAAGCCAAAGGTGCCACTTTAGCCGTCTTGTACCCCTTTCATACAGGAGATGTGTACAATGTTGAATCTATATTTGACCCACTATAAAGAGGTTGTTGTTAGAGGATAAGCTCTGAGACAGAGACCCCAGTCTGCACCTATAGTTCAATATATATAACTGCATAATCACAGAATGACACATGTTGCATAAATACCAATAAAGTTCAGTTTCTCTCTTCATGCTCACTACCTCTTATTCACCCATTGTGCTCCCTCACATCCCTAATGTCTGATCACCAGTGAGTAGTAGGATCTAACCCATGTTGAGCTCAGGTCAGGAGAAGAGTCAAAAGGTTTATTGTTAAGAAACAGGCAAGTGTTGAGCTGACTACTCTAAACTCACTTTTACATTGTCACTGAATACACAGGACTCTGTGTGCATTCATTTGGGGCAATTCTGTATCAGCACAATGACATCCATATTACAATAAGCATCCAAAGACGCATCCTATTTCTTATACCTCATTAGTCCTCTGTCTACGTGGAGAGGGTGAAGGGGCGGAGCTTCGCAGACTGATAGCAGGTGATGCTGCCCTGCTGTCTCGGGTACCGCTGCTGCGCCTCTGTCGTACCTGTAGATCATCATCATAGTAACCGTTCTCTGATCCAGGTGAGGTCATGTGTCCATTTCCTGTCATTCCATTAACAGCTGAAGAGTCAGAAAAGACAGACGGTGTGTCATCATCGTCGTCGTCGTCGTTCAGTTGGAGTTTCTCAAGCTCCTGGTTGATCTTTCGGAGGTCCGCCACAGCAGATGTGGGACTTGTAGCCGTGCCACCTCCATCCCTCTCAGTCCGGCCCAGCTCTGAACACAGAGACAAGATGGTCTCTAGACGCTGTCGTTCCTGAGATGAGCACACATACACACACACACATGCAAGAGTTAGAGCAGTGATTCCCAACCAGGGTTACATGTACCCCGGGGGGTATTTCTGTAGTTACTAGGTGATACCAGAAAAGATGATTATTGCAAAGATCATTCATTTTCTTTTTAAAAGAGCAGAAACCATTATTGCTAAAAGAGATAGAGATGCATAAATGGTTGCTGGTTGCATGTTTAGCTCCTGCCACTCTAAGTGGTTGTATGACAAATGTAACTTTGACCAGACTTGAAAAAAAGGAGACTGAGCCTAAATATGGACAATCTCAGGATCACTATTTCTTGCATGACAAAAAATATATATACCAATATCTATTTTTATGTAATAAATAGTTACAGTATGTGCTTAAATAATGCAGACATAGTTATTAACACCCAACAGCAGTTAAAATACCTAATAGTGATGCTGAATGGTGTATATTACAGGCTGAGATAAATCAAGCAGACCCTGAACAGAACAACCATTTTAGACCTTAACTGCATTAAGTTACATTTCTATTAAAATCACATTTCTAAATATTCAAAACAACTAAACAACATGTTCATGCTGATTCTGACATCTTATTTCTTCAAACATTTTTAAATTGGTCAAATAAATACAAACTTTTGTATTTATTTACTGTGTTTATATTTCATATATTAGACAGGTCCAGTCACAACAACTGAGCGAGAAAGTATTATTTCATTCCATCAAAAATCAAGTTTTCAATGTTTAGATTACCTGGGGAAGCATTGCAGAAATCAGTCCCTCTACTTAAAAAGTCCTTGTTTAGTCGGTAGCACACTCAGTACCATCTAATCTAGTATATCATTTGCACACTCCAGAGAGTATATTTCCCCTTGCTGAGAATCCCTGGAGCATGAGTTCTCCTTGGCACAGTTCTGCGTGCTCCAAACACAAATATACGGGGTGTAAACTACAGGGGCTGCAATGAGTCAAAATACCCCCTTGTAGGTTCAGCAATAGGTGGGGGGTGGGAGAGGGACAACGTAAGCCACAAGCTTGAGTAAGTAATATTAGAACGGGAAAGACGGATGTTAAAAGAAAAGGAATGTGGGACAGAGGTGTGTGTATATTTGTGTATGTGTGAGAGTGAGCTAATGAGAAAGTGGACAGCTGTCAACTAAGATCGGAAGTGTGCACGAAAACCAGCCATGACTGTAAACACAGGAATGTGCCTGTGTTAACTGCCGCTAAGGAAACAAGACACTTTCCAGGGAATCCTGCTCTAGGAAGCAGGTGAGGTTTGCACAATGAAAGTATTGATTTGAAGAGAGATATTCAATTAAGGAGAAGTATTATTACAATATACATATATTACTTTAAAATGTGTGCAATGTGTAGTTAATTCAAATCAATAGAAATACTAAATGCTCATTATACGAATTGCTCAACAAAGGAAAAGACAAACATACACACCCCATTTATAGTATGTAATGTGAGCCAGGAGCTGCAGCAAAACAAGCCAGTTTGTCACCTTGTTCTATTCTAATGGACACAAACCTCTGAGGGGCCCTTTAAGTAATCAGCTGTCAACTAAAGAGCGACAGAAAAAAAAAGAATGGGGAGAAGGAGAGAGAGACACATTGAAAGAGCAAAGACAGCAGCGACTAGTGAATAACAAAAAGACAGAGACAAAGCCAAACACAGGAACACAGTAGCAGAGAGTGTGAGGAAAACAGTGTGAGGGAACAAGTGGGGAAATATGAGCTGGTGTTTTGGTTGCCTGGTACATAGTAGACTAAAATAGGAGCACTGCAATAAAATTATCCCGCTCTCTATATCTCTGAGCTTTTCAGGTGTGATTAAAAGGATCAAATCTTTTCCAAAGGTAATGGAGAAACCTTCCCTGGAGCCAAAATAGATATTTATCTCAGTCCACCTCTCTGCTTTGTTTTACACCTCATTGTCAATCTTCTGTGCTATTATTAGTTATCAATACCAAATCAATCTTTCTCTCTTTTCACTAACAAGCCACATTTCATTACAGAGAGAAGTGCTTCTTAAATTTGGTTTCTTTGCTTAATGCCAGTTGATGTAATATAATAGCACAAATTTAACTAAACCTAAACAAATGCATCTATGTCGGCCTAATGGCATCACAATTTGTCTTGCAAGAGTTAATTCTAGCAATAGCGGTTGATTTATTTTGTGTTTCTCTTCCTTCCTGTTGTTGCTGGTAACATCCTCAAATAGAGGAGTATGCAAACATACCTAATAATATTTTCATGGATAGAGTGCAGGTTCCCTGTACTACCACCAGAGGGCAGAATGAGTTAAGGCAATCAAGAAACTCTCTCCAGGGAGCTTCAGCCTTTGATTCTCAGATGCTGCTGGTGACTTGCTTACAAAGATCATTGTCTAACACATATACGCTCATAAAAGAAGTCCGTCATGTTATAATCTCTTACTCCAAACCTATCATTCAAAATATATTTAAAAATAATTAACAATTAATGATAGAAATCACTGATTAAGCCAATGTGAATGCATCATTTCATGTCCTTAAAAGGAGACTGCTATCTTTTATATCAGGGACAAACTAAAAAATAATTGGTTGTAAATCAAAATCCACATCATATGCAACACTTCTAAATAAATGTTTCATCTTGATATTGGGTCTTGATATTGACTCTCTAATCAGAGCTGGAGATGCAGTTCCACAATATTCCGTTTTGCTCATAACTATGACTCAAAATGCCGTGAAGGCTAGCTGAAAGCCGCTGCGAAGCTTGTGAAACAGTTTGGTTTGTTCAGCATCCAGAAAACTATTTCTCACAGTTAAAGGGACAGTTCACTTAGCAGAATATGGCTATGTGAAAGAGAAGGACCATTTAAAGAGAGAAGGATGGTGGAATTTTAAGTCCAGTTCTCATTATACGTTGAGCATCTGTGTGTTTATCCACCTGCTATACTATAACTCTGCTCTATAATCTTCTTGGTTTCTCTTGCCCACATCTGACTGATGTGTTCTCCGGCTCTTCAGTGGTCCGAACCACTCTGGGCGGGCGGACCTCCAGATGACTGACATAAACATTACTCACTCACACACACACACACACACACGCACAAATTCGAGCAAAGGATTAAAAATAGTCCTGTTAGTATGGGCTTACTGCCAGAGGCATCTGTCTAGTGGTGAACCTCACTCAGTATGTGTGTGTGTGTGTGTGTGTGTGTGTATGTTTTAAGCTCCCTGGGAGAGTATGTTTGAGAGGACAAGGAAGAGGTTGGTGTAAAGAGAGGCATTCCTACACACTCCATTTCTTGTGTGTGTCTTCAGAACAAAAGCAATCTTCAACTGCATCAGTTTGTATCTACAGATTTGATTTGAATGCCATGTTGTCCACTGGCAAACGCTGGGGAAGATGAGGGAAATTATACAAAAACACTCAAACTCACCAGTCTCTCCACCTCCTGCTCACGGAGTCTTTCCTCTTTTTGGCGCTGGTGGTAGTCAGTCAGTTCCTCCTTCCCACTCAATGAGCTGATACTCCCCCTTCTTTCCCTGAAACCCCCTGGTGGGGTCACTCCAGCCTTTCCAAATGACTGCCTTCTCTCACCAAGGCCTATCCCAGGTTCAAGTCCTGCCTTCCCAAATGAAGACCTCCTTTCTCCAAGTCCAAGCCCCGAGGCACTGGTGAGTTCAAGGCCTATCTCACGCCTCTCCCCAAAAGATAGCTCCATTCCTGGGGAGAATCCACGGCTTGCCAGCCGTTCTGGTTCTGGAGGGCTGGAATTTGTGGAGCTGATGGAGCCCACTGAGCTTGTGGAAGTCAAGCTGAGTTTTTTGGCCACACGAGGGGAAGAGGAGCCCCCCGCCCTGGATGGGATGGTCACATCAGGTGGGGCGGTTGTGGAGGAGATGGAGGGGGTGGGGGAGGACATGTTCTTAGGAGAGGAGAGGGAGATAGACACAACACCTTCTCCCTGAGATGTGGCCTGGATTTGATTCCTGTTGGAAGACTGCTGGCTGGAGTTACTAGAGTTGTGATTGAGGTCAGGACTGGCATTTAGGCTGTTGTTATTGTTGTAATGGTCTTTGCTAAGTTTGTAACACCCTGCAACATCGGACCGACGTGGGGGCAGCGTTGACAAGGTCAACAGTCCATTGTTGTCGCGGGGAGAGGGGGAGGGGCAGAGGCGTGGCAGTGAGCGGCTGTGCCCTCCTGCCATCATCCCACTCAGTGAGCCTGCGGAGTATTTCCTGGTTCGGCTGCTCGGTGATGGCTCTTGGTTGCCAAAGCTACGCCGTCCAAGACGGGGGCTTGAGGGCATACTGGTTGCGCCTCCTGCTGATGGAGTGCGGGATGAGGAGGAAGAGGGAGGAAGAGAGAGGAGGAAGCTATCGCTACCGGCAACAGAAGTGGAAGAGCCTCCACCATTCCATGTGGACAATAAAGGAGAGGAGCCCGGGTTGTGCAGCCGTCGGCTATCACTGATGCCATAGTTGTCCTGGTTGCGACCAATGGAGGTGCGGGAGGCCAGAGAAGAGGAAGGGTCAGATCGTCGGGAAGGGGAAAGAGGGGGGTTGGATTTCATTGACATGGGGGGACGATCTGTGCCATAGAAACGTCTTGCCTGTTCCTGATAGGCAGAAGAGGATGAGCCAGATGATGCGATAGGTGTGGTGGGGGGAGACTGAGAGAAAGAAAGGAGAAAAAATGATTACCGTTTGGAAGTACTTAAATATGCTATCTTATTGTAATATCTAATGCATATAAAATTGATTTTCTATGACAGAGGTAAATGAAGAGACAGAAATATACAGAAAAGATGATGGTGAGGCTTTAGATAATAAGCAGTCCTTCGTTAGCCCGGTCAAGCTTTGCAATAGAAAGTAAATCTTGTGTTGCCACTTGAACACTGCAGTAGAGCCCAGGATAATGGGTAAGCCCTAGTGAGTCATGTTTGGTCTTGTAGGTAATGAGTAAACCCTCATTAGCTCTGTTTAGCCCAAGACAACCTAACCTAACCACACAGACTCCACAAGCCCTGTTACAGCATGTTGCAGAAAGCAGAATAATAAACTCTGTAGAGGAACTAAATGATGGCTGACCTGTGTCATGCTGAAGTAGGACGGGTTAGCATTCCCATTGGCTCTCAGGCTGTTCTCCAGGGCAATCTTCTTGCGCTGCAGGGTGTCCATCAAATCCCGGAGTTCGGAGGCTGAACGCATGCCCCTCGCGCTGCTGGTCCCGCCAACCACCGCATGGCTATAGTCACTGCTAAACTTAAGGTAGTCTGGAGGCGAGAGAGACAAAAACAAGGATGTCAGGAAACAGTAGATTTAGTACCAGGAAATTGTAGATACACAAATGCAAGTGAATATGCAAGCAAAACAAGAGAAAAGAGATATGACCAAGATGTGATATTGATCTATAAACTCATGGATAGACATTGCCTCATCCAAGTTTTTTCCTATTCAGTTTATGGAAAGTTGAGGCGGGGGATCAGTAACAGAAAAGCATTACAGAGAAGAAGGAAAATAGGGGGAGTGGCGGGGGAGAGGATCATAAATGGTGACAAAGAAAGAAAGAAAGAAAGAGAAAGAGAAGAGAGAGAGAGAGAGAGAGAGAGAGAGAGAGAGAGAGAGAGAGAGAGAGAGAGAGAGAGAGAGAGTTAGTGTGTGTGTGTACCTGAAGCTGAAGCTATTCATAGATGGGGCCCTTGGCAGAACAAACTCAACCCAAACAATCCACAACTAGCAGCAAATCACCCAGAATACACAGATACGTAAACACACTGCAGGCACATACACACCTGCACAAAACAAACAGTTTAACTCTAATTCAGGTTCAGTTCCTTAGCATAGGATTTGGGGAAATGAAAGAGACCACAAAATATTCTGGAATACCCTCAAGAGGCCCCCCCGCCCTTCTTAAAACCTCTTATTTAAACTGTTTCAGCAGTGAAGGGGTCTTTTTCCAAACCTCAACTGAGTCAGTTTTTTTACTTCCTTCCTCCTGCTAAATTTTACTTTGACCAAAACCTATTTCTCATTTGGTAAAGCTCAACTGAGGTGTATTTCCACTATTCTGACCAGAGTTACAGGAACGCCTCTCCTCATTATTATCCTGTCATCAAAAATGTAGGTAGGGGAAAGCAGTATGTGGGAAACCTGCCCATTTTTGAATTCATCTGTGGCTTTATGTGGAAAAGGAGCTATTACAATGTTCTAGACCACCCAGTGTTTAACTACCACACACGCCCACAAAAAGCTTTCCTACAACTGACAACGGTGGCTCCACCTGAAAGAAACACACACATATGTATATAGCATGTACACATATGCCATGAATGTACATATGTGTTTAAGAATTCAAGCAGAAATAACAATATTCAACTACCACTGCTTAGTTAAGTTTCATTCTACAAGTAGCTAGAGCACGTCATAGCTGGATATGAGCCTGTGTGAGAAAATGTCAAACCTTACATGGTGGAGAGAAATGGGGCAGAAAATGAAAGACATCATAAGATCTAGAAACACGCACACACACACAGACACACACACGCACACACGCACACACGAGTGGGGTGTTTGTGTCCATACATGGGCAGATTTATACTGGAGGCCTGGTGTGCATCAACTCTCTTCTATTGTGACTATTCTCTTCTATGCCAAGCCAGTCTCACTTTGTGTGGGAGTCCTCCCTTTTTGAGCACGTGTCAAAGTGTGAGTCTTGGCAATCTGGAGGATAAAAGGTAAAGCTTTTGGCTGTCTGTAATAACGGTTTTACTGGGAATGTGTGTGTGAGAGTGAGTTGTAAGTCATTTTTAAGAAAACATCTGAGAAGCAGGAGAGAGAGCATTCCTTGTGTCAAGGAGTTTAAAGAGCAAGGATTCCACTGATTAAGGTGCACATGTACACACACATACACACACACACACCTTGCTCACAGCTCAATCAATCACTAAGGAGACAGCAGAGTCCAGCTGTATCACCATGGAAATGGAGGGGCACCAGATGACAAAAACATTCCAATAGGCTTTGAATTTAAGTTTTAGCATGTGTGTGACAGTGAGGGTGTGTGTTTAGGAGAGATATACGAGAGGGCTGAGAGACATATCTGCCCCCACCCTATCATTCAGTATTTCTAACACACACACTCAACACTAACATCCCAATCTCACACACCTGTCTCGATCGTGTCTAACCGTAACTCTACCCTGACATGCCTGTCAGGAGACAGGGACATAGGGTTTTGGATATTTTGGATACAGATGTTACATTTACAGAAGTAGCTGATTAAAGTCTAAAAGTGGAGAATAGGTAAAACAAACAGATAGATAGAAGAGAGGTTGGAAAAAGGGAAGGAGGTGAAAGAGGAGAAAGTGATGGAGCAGAACAAAGACAGAGGGATCAAGTGCAGTTCAGGGGTCAGAGAAAGGGTTTACCAGCCAAGTATAGTGATGACTGTGTGTGTGTGTGTGTGTGTGTGTGTGTGTGTGTGTGTGTGTGTGTGTGTGTGTGTGTTTACCTGTATTGTAGGCTAAAGCTGACACAGGGCTCTTTTGTGGAAGCATGCTTTTCATTCTGCTTGCCTCCTCAGGATGGTTGAACCGGAATAAATAGCTCTTACCCAGACACAATGAGTAACCTGGAGAGAAAACACATTTACACACAAGGTAAAATCAGAAATATATCTCATATTTACGGAGACAGAGTTGAGTATAGAGAGTATAGTTTCAGTCCTAGGTGAAAAAGTCATTGTAAACACTTAATTCTTGCCATTTGTGTTAGTGTGGCACAAATAAATAAATAAATTAAAAAAACAGAACAGTAAACAAACTACAAAATCCATCACACGCTATATATGAAGAGGTGATACAGCTTCAAATTTGTATGAGCCTGGTGTATTTATTCACAGCCAGACAAACACACACACACACGCACACACGCACACACGCACACACGCACACACACACACACACACACACTTGCACATTCTGGTGTACAGCCACCCATTCCAGACCACAGTGTTTGCTCTGGCCATCAATTAGGCTGAGAGGGCCAGGTATTAAACAAGATGTCAGGGTCACAACCTCTGTAATACACACAGCCGGCCACAGCTGTCCAAATACTTTAGAAGGGATGAGAGAGAGACAGCCGTGCTGCTGACACACACACGCATAGGAGGTCTCATGCAAGAAAAATGAAAAAAAAAAGTAAAAAGACAACAAGAAAGAACTGAAAAGACTACAGTGAGTAGATACAAGAGGGCAGAAAATCACAGGAATGGCTATTAAAAAGATCCCGTCTCATTTATCTTTCTCTAGTATGTCTTCTAGCACACAACACATTCTCTCTCTCTTTTCGCTCTTTTGCCCTCCATCCCTGAGGGTGGAGTGTTCAGATAAGCATTACAGTAAACCCCCACAATGTTAGCATGTGTGTAAAAGGCTAAAAAAGCACCTCCTTAATAGCTCCATTACAGTTACATCAAATTCCTTGGACCTGAAGTCAGACTCAACCGCTGAGGCAAGAGGGGGGATAGCGAGAGGGCGAATGGAAAAAGACAGAATGGAAAAATGTCAAACCTCTTTCTTTCTTTTTCGTTCTTTAACTCTCATTGCTCCCTCACTCTCAACCTAATGTCCGGTTTCAGTAACATCTCCAACAGTCATGTTAATAGCCTATTTTGAACTTGTGCTTTTGTTAAAAGAGGTCGTATCTGTCTAGACATTGCCTTAGTGCCTAGAGAGCAGATTTCTGCCTTCAAAGCTGTAATCTCTCAGCACAGGGGGAGACCTGAGTGCCGTGGTGAGGTGGAGCTAACACCACACACACACGAAAACATCGCAAGAAATGTTTAGTCTACACAGCTGGACTGTGAACTTCTCAAATACATACTCGTGAAAAACACTATCTTGCAGGTTGGGGCGCAATCTGTGAGGAAGTGGCATCATGACAAAGAGATCAAAGGATGAAAAGGTGAAGAAAAGGACACATCACACACTCACACACTCTCTCTCTCTCTCTCACACACACACACACACACACACACACACACCAGAGTGACTGGTGTGATCTCACTCATCTAATAATATGTGTTTCTCATTGCCAGACATGACTAACATGTCTTCAAAATGTTGTGCATGCTCTGGCTATCTGTGTGAGAACATGTCTTGTGTCTGCTTAATGACTCACAATAACTCTCAGTATTTAGCGTAACAGCTAACACACAGGCATGCGCGCACACACACATACTTTGCCAGCAGTCAACTCTTGTAAAAATCTAATTTCCTACCCTCAATAATCTCGCCATGTGCCACCTTTAAAAGATGGAGGGTTAAGTGTGTCTGCCTGATTTGTTCACAGCCCCACCCCTCCTCATATCCTAATTTCCTCTTAACTCCTTTGCAAACAAATATCTAATCCTCTCCTCCTTCCCATCCTTGGCATAAACAAATACTAGCAGCATTTGTGTGTATGTGACAGAAAGAAAGAAACAGACCAACAAGGACATTCAGAAACAGTCTTTCATGATGTTAAACCTAATTCTATCATACACTTTCCTCACAATCTCATTTATTATTATGGTTCCATAGTAACAACCTAATCTTGTCCTAACCCTTACTACTAAAATGGCCATCTGTGATAAAAGTAGATGGGAATTTACAGCTTCCCCTACATGCAATCAAAAAACTCCAATTTTAACTGCTTGCACACAGACTAATTTAAGTCTCCTGTCCTAAATAGGTTGTACAAAAACACATGCCCACTCCCCTCTACATACACACACACACACACACACACACACACACACACATAGACACACCATCCACTACACTTTTAATCTCATTCACGTGTTCACTTGTTTATCAGCAAATTGAGTTTGCCTCCCATGTCGGAACATATGGCCTCCAACACACACAAACACACAGAGTTATGCAAAGACCCTCTCCAACAGCAGCAGAACTTGAAATTAGTCTGTATATACATTTATAGGATAATTTAAAGTTTGCGATCTACAAAGTCAGACCTCAGACTCTTTGAGGACCCAGATGTAGGAGCTGTATCGAGTCTGGAGCCAATTTCTGTCCCCATGTAGATCTGGGCGAACCAAACGACACTCTTACCACAATGTTATGGGAGGGGAAACTCAAAACTGTTTCTCTATTTGGTTAACATAAGTGGAGGAATTGCCAAATTGGGACCATTAGGTTAGAATGAAAAATAAACCAATTACAAAGATCCCGTGTCAGACATGTGCTTGGATGAAACTCAGTTACCTGCTAATTGGTAAGGTTTGAAGTGCAAAGTAATCACACTCAGAAAAAAAAAGAAGTACAGTCAGAAAAATGAGCCACATATTTACTTATTTGAAAAACTGGTTGCCTCTGAAATGTTGCTATGGACTTGAATATCTGACATGGTACTAAACTAAAGCTGGATTTATTCATTCATGAAAAGATGCACACACATACACACAAGTCCCAGTGGGAGTGTAAATTGGCCTCAAAACCACAAATTAACCCTCTCTGGGGAAAAGGGGACCAGCAGTAACATCATAAAAAAACAGACTGGTCTTTCTCTGGGGAGTCGCTGTAGATTAGGTCAGTCATTCACTCACACTTCTGCATTCATTCTCTCTCCCCCCTCTCTACATACATACACACACATCAGACCATGGTCACTTCTGGGGACATTACATAGACTTACATTAATTTCCTGGAGACTTGCGCTAACCCTAACCCTAGCCACTGACCATAAAATCAGCTTTTTCCCAATTGAGGACATGGCTTTTGTCCCCAGTTGGACAAGCCATCCCCAATTAACTGGTCCCAAGTCTGACATTTGTACCCAAAAGTAGCCTATGACAGACTACACACACACACACACACACACCCAGATGGATCCTCCCCACCAGAGGGTAAATAGATATCTACTATCTGCTCCATCTCAAATCTCATCCACAAAGCATCCATCGACACAAACCACTCAGAAGGTTGCTGTCCTGGGGATGACCTTAAGTATAAGCTATTAACAGTCTCTAATCTACTGGTTAGCAGCTAACACAGGTACTACAGACTAACAGACGCAGTAAAGAAAAAGAAAAACTCACACTTTGCAAACTGGGTAAAAAAAATGGGATAACAGCCTCTATGCACTAGAGGCTGGTGGGGGGAAGATGTGTGAACACAATAACATTCAGGACAATGAGGCAGGTTTTGTTTTCAGGTGTCAGGTATCCTAACCACTGAGCCTGCCTTCATAGCCATAGGCTAGTTCTCTTTGTCACATGCACTCACACCAGTCTGTGAACTTGCCAGCTCAAGTGTATGACCCAGGGGCATACACGCCAAGGTTATTATCATCAAAAGGTGCAGGTAATAGTCTACAAACACAAAGATGTGACGGGACACTTCCAATATTTGGCTGTAAATAAGAAATGTAACTTCTTCTAATCAGTAGCTAGGATTGCTGTGAGTAGCAGCACTGATTCATACACCCACGCACGCTGACACAATAAGTCACAAAAGCAAACAAACAAAAACAAAAAAAGCAAAAAGGCTAAGTTAAAAAAAACACAGAGTTACAAAATAAATATCAGACACACATCTGTTCAGTGATTTTAGTGTATTACTATTCCCATTGGCCTATAGTGACAGATGGGACTTAATTGGTATTTCTAGTGGCTTTCACTGCAGCCAATCAGAAGGTCTTTTGAATTATGAAAGGAAAATCAATGATGTCAGCTGATGAGCAGATGCTGTTT
Organism: Thunnus thynnus; assembly: GCF_963924715.1. NCBI lineage: Eukaryota > Metazoa > Chordata > Actinopteri > Scombriformes > Scombridae > Thunnus > Thunnus thynnus. The sequence continues at coordinate 17,455,550 of NC_089537.1, forward strand.
ACCCTGGCTGGTAAAAGTAGCCTACTCTGCTTATTCAAGCATCATCTAAGACAACTGTTTCAAATAAACAAACAGATCAATTGATGGTGATAACCAGCAAATTACAAACGGAGAACATTACCTAACTTGTTCAAAGAGTGTGTGAGGCTGGATTAAGTAGTGTGCACAGTGTGTTCCTACAACACATAAGAGTGGTGATACATATGTGGAGATGAGCATCAGAATGAGGGAGAGAAAAATTGTATGAACTTATCAATACACATAGATAGACAGATAGACAGAATACTAAGATATGTCCAATTAAACTAGTTATACAGCTTTAAAATATGCTTTGCAAATAAGTACTAATCACAATTTCATTCCGAAATGGTGTTGAGTAGGAATGTAGAAATATAAAGTAACACAAAAAGGTTACAGGTAAGTGCGTTAAACAGCACCTTAGTAAATGTGACGCTACTTTGCTACATTTGTTAAAGAGAAAACAATATACTCCGTTACAAACCTTTTGAGTCCCATTCAGTGAGCACGTATGACGAAAAGAAAAACAATGTTCTTCTTTTTCTTCTTTGTCTATCAAAATATCATTACAATAACTCAAAAGAACTTCTTATATAGAGGTAAAACATAAAAATAAATGTCTATCTACAGTTCTGCCGGGTCGGTCTGTTGTTGTTTGCCTCCCTCATCAACGATGAAATGCCTCCTCAGCCGTCTTGACTCAGAAAGTTCACTGATTTAACATCTACGAGTCTCAGCCTGGGACTGTACCAACTCTGGACAGAAAGGGGCAAACAAGGCTCTGGTTTACGAGACCAAACTATTTTAAATACTGCTGAGAATCTCAATATCACTATTGAAAGTTTATGACAGGAAAGCAGCAACCACACTAAGAAGTGCACAGTTGTAAGTGATTAAAAACATATGCAAACTAACTGCGTAACACGCCACCACCCCTATCTGTCGTTGGTAGGTTCGAAGGCTATTAGACAGTGAGGTATTTGGTGGACGCCCCCTAAGCTTTCCTTTGTCTACCTACCTATTTTTCTTCGTTTTTCTTTGAAATACCTTGGACCAGTGTAACCCAAAACCGACTGGACTACAAAAACTGACTTTAAACCTGGTAAAAGTGATGCTTTTATTCTATTTAAAACACAATCTAATTAACTTAAGAATAAATTAATTTGACTTCTGACTTCACTAGAGAAGGGGTAGTAGAGAGATTTAGGGGTCTGCCAGACAGACTGGCTAAATACAAAGTGCAAAGTTTTGGAAAGAAAAGATAACGTTCAAAAGCAAATGAGAAAAAGTACTTTACTCTTTCTTTAAGAGCACTTTGCCCTCTGAACTCATTCAAGGATAGTCCAGCTGTTTCTTGTCTCTTTCAGATGCTTTAACTGCAGGCATTTTCTACACAAAATGAACCCATTGACAGACATTCTGTCTATCATGTGCAGCAGGTTATGTGTGTCTGAGTGTCTGTGTGTGTGAAAGAGAGAGAGAGAGAGAGAGGAGAGAGGTGTGGCTATTAGAGCAGTTGTGTTTTGTTCAGTAGCAAGATTTTACTCAAACTGGTGTGAATGCTGGGAGATTGAGATATAGATTCACACTCTATTCAACAGGAAAAAAAAAAACATGGAAAAATGACAAGATGCAATGGATACAAAATGCACCAACTAATAGTTTTTTTTTTTTACAGTAGCCTACTGAAAGAACAAGCAGTAGAAGTAAGATTTGTAGTTATAGTTGTACAGCTTGTTTGTCATTGTTGCTGCGTGATGATTTTAATTGTCCTGGTTATTAGTGCTATGCTGTATGACAATATTCTACAAGTGACTGCCAGCTGTTCCAGTGAGTTCGGAGTGAAGCTGATGTGAATCCAGGTCAAGCTCCAAAGTCCCAAATACAGAACAGATCACTTCCTAAACATAGCTAATCATCTCCAGACTGCCATGTAGTGTGTGCTTGTGTGTTTGTGTGTGTGGTTACACTAACTCAACCCAGAGCATCTGAGGCCAGTGGATATTCCTGAAAGATGTTTGCTCTTTTTCTCTCTCTCCATAATGTTCCAAACCATGCCCTTTTGACTTTTTTTAACCCCTTTCTATCCTTTTCTCCACCCCTGCCACTTCACAATGCCTTGGCCTCATTTGTGTAGACACACCAAGATGATGTCAATATTTGAATCAGCAAGGCACAGCGGGAAGATAAATAGGCCTGTCAATATTTAACTGAAAATGGCTGGGCCACACAGGGCTCAATGAGAAGCAGAAAAAGTGTGAACAGAAATGGATGTGGGCATGGACTAGGAAAAGTCAGTGTACTGGATGTTCTCTAAAATTAGAGAGGGGAAGGAAAAGGAAGTAAAACTAAGTGGAAAGTGCTTTACAGAAGGCAAAAAGAGTGAAAGACAAAAGAGAAAAGGGAAACTGGAAGAAGAGAGAAAACAGACAAACAGATCAAGATACAAACACAGACAGGCACATGGGCAGGGGTGGACAACAAATGAGAAAAGAAAGATGATAAGCAAAAAAATAATGTTGATTGTGGGAGGTTACTGCTTTATGTGTGTATTTCGCCATTTTACTGCAGTCTACTATAACAAAGTTTGAAGGGTTGTGTATGCTCTGCAGTTTGCTGGAAGCTGTGACTCATTGTAGCTTTTAGCTGTTCCAAACCACCATGAATTAAACCAAACCAGAGGTACACAAACACACACACACACACACACACACACACACACACACACACACACACATACACACATTCAAAACACATACACAAACATGTGGAAATGCTCACACACACATAAGGCTATACATTTATGTGTAAAGACACACACTAACTAACATACATACTCTGCTGTTTCCAAGCAGAACTTCGCCATGTTCTGCTAACTGTGCCCATATGATAAATACACACATTGCAAGGAATGCAAGTTAACCAAACCACAAACTAACTACTCTCTTTCTTTCACATACACACGCAGGAGTTATGAAATACTGAAAGTATGCACACTTCATGCAATAAAGTTAACTGCTGTATACTGTGGCTCTGTAAATTATTGTCCAGTAGGTGGCAATATATCAAAACTTGTGTGTGCCTGATGTGTTCAAGCAGGATAAACACCTGATACATTTAGGGTTAGGGTTAGTAACCCTTTCTGGAAGCACACTCAACACTAGGACTTCACTATGGAGTGCCACCTAATTTGAAATGGCCCTTGTGATGTGTCCTACCTGTGAGCATGCAAATGAAGAGGGAGTGGGTAGGATGCGGGTATAGGAATCACAATGAGACTGAGCTATACTGTATGTGAGTGTATAAATCTTACCTTGTGTGAGTGGTGTGGGCACAGTGACCTGTACTCCATCCAAACTGCAGAGGTGACCGCAGGGGTCCAACGTCACCACTCCTCCTGTGTTAGAGGTAATTGTGAGAGGATTGTGAGTCAGTATGCCTCTACATCAAATGTAATCAGTCACTCAGCTTCTTCTTGTATCTTCAAAGATCTTTTTTTTGTGTACCGACAGACATCAAGCTTGATTCTGTTGCATTTTTGTTTGATAATCTTGATAATTCTTAAGATGATCTTTTTTTAGACAACATGAACCAGATCACTTCATTTGATGAAATAGTTTCCATATACCATTCCAATATAATTATCTAATGTTACTGTAACATTTGTTAACAGTTGTTTTTAGAAGTAATATATTAAGACTATACACTATGTTAAATAAAAGTTTTAAAAATTTTAAAGATGTAAACTGGGTTTAAATCTAAATGTCTGTGAGTGAAGTGTTTCTCAACTTGACTGCACTCCCAGAAAGTTACAGAAAGTCCAGAAAGTTACGCTGAGTTTCTAGTCACAATTCTGGTACATACTTTCCAGTTCAGAATGAATAAGATGCAGTATAACTGTGTTAATTCAGAGGCCTGCCAATATTATGAATTAATGTCATAAACAGTGAACTGACACCAACCTTCATTGATGATGAGACAGTGCTCTGCCTCGATGCCGGGCCCCTGGACAGTGATATCTTGAGGAATTGGGGCGTCTTCTCGGCCTATGCGGGTCACCCCTGGAACATCAAGCAATGTACATGAAAATCAGTAGTATAAAAACGTATAGAAAATATAGAATTATAATCAGGCTTGACAGTATGTCAGTCATTGTGTGGTTCTGCATGTCTCTGGGTCAACTTGATCACTAACAGACAGCAGCAAAAGACAGCATCTTTAAAAGTGCTATTTGTAAATCTGATGCCCAAATGCACATGTCTCTTTTTGATCTACATGGGTGGTTTGTGAACCGAACTTTAAAGGGACACGTCAGTATAGATTATGAGTGGGTATCCTTCTTCATTGTGGAGAAAAATAGAACCTCAGTTCTCCAAAAATGGCTTGTTCACATTGTTGGCATTCCTCACTGTAATGAAAGGGCACGCCAGGCTGGGAGTTTGTGAAAGTGTGTGGCAGTGTGGCAAGCGCTATGCAAAAAAATAAATAAATAAAAAAATATATACTAAACATTAAAATGTCACAATGCTACCATTACAACCAGTCTGTGGACTGGTCTGTAAAAAATAGATCTGTCCAAAGGCTACCCTATCATTTTAATACCATCCAAAGTGTATTATTGTTAAATATACTGCTTATAAGTAGCTAAAATCACACTAAACCCTGTAGAGTAAGCCACCAGCTTATCAGTATACAGGCCGACATTAGTGTGGACATACAGCTTTATATGGTTATATTTTATCCTACTGATTGCAGCTCTATTTTGAAAGTTAACAAATCAATTCATTTACAGTAACAGAAATCTCTGCAGTGTTTTCATGGCTAAGAGAAGGCAAAATAAAAAATGTCTGTCTCTCTGCATTCGGAATATATAGAGACCTTTGAGACATACAAGACATGTTAACTTTTCAAGTTTATGAGAGTCACCAGTGTTATGGCCAAAAGTCTGCTATCTTTTCATGCTTGATCTAATGTGAGTCAGATTGTGTTAGCAAATCTGCAGACCAAAGAATTATAATCAGCTAGTTTCACAAGCACCTGTCAGTTTAGTATCTTGTAGATCTCTCTATCTCTGCTCCCATCTCTTTGCTGTCGTGTGTTTGGCCAGGCAGCTAACTGGCATAGTAATGAAGCTATGGCACCTGTGGCTTGCTGAGTTGATGGGTGTGTGTGTGTGTGTGTCTGTGTGTGTGTGTGTGTGTGTGTGAAGGAGAAAGAGGGCGAGAGAGACTGAGGGAGAAGGAGAGCAAGACACCTATGCATTGCTGATGATAGATAAACTATAAATAACTATAAATACACCAACACTATGTCACCAACAGGAGACTTTATTCATCCGTGTGTGTGCGCGTGCATGAGTGTGTGTGTGTGTGTATACTATGTGTGCCAACATTCGCAGGATGCCATTTGTGAGAGTTTTGAAACATTTATTATAGAATTAAAACATTAATCATAGCATTAATTAATTTATTGATCAATCAATTGTACAATGTTGATAATCCCTTAATCATAAGTTTTTTATTAAGTAAAAATATCAAACATTTTGCTGGTTACTGCTTCTTATATGAGGATCTGCTACTTTTCTTGGTTGTTATTGTAAATTAAATACCAATGGATCATTAATTAACATCGTTCTTTTGTGTGTGAATAAATGTGCTCATGTTAAGGTTTGTGTCTTTGTCTTGGTTGACATGTATATTTGTTTGTGTTTAGTCTGAAGGAGTCCTGTGGAAGGAACTTGTGTTGGCTCCTTGTTTTGACTTTATTGTGTATCACTTTTCCCTATCACATCGCCCCCATCTAAACTCTTCAGTAACCATGGAAATGAAGCAATGGGTGGGCGGGGAGAGGGCAAAAAAAGGGGAGAAGTAAGGCAGGGGAAATGCACGGGAGCAAAGCAATGAGGGAGGGATAAGGAAGGAAGGAAGGAAGGGGGACTGTGGAGGTCTGCCAAAGGTGATAGATAGGTTTGCACGACTCATGACTCAGTGGGAATGGACGAATGGCTACTGTATGATCTAGTAATCCTATGCTATGGAGTGTGTTTGTATACATATATGTCGCTCTGTGTGTTACCTTCTTTCAGTGGCAGCACAGTGATTGCCACACTCAGCCTCCCGCTGCCCAGGCTCACCAGATGGGGTGTGGCCGTCTGGACCTTCAGGCCCTTCCCTGTATCGATCAGGTCCAGAGGTGGAGACTACAAACATCAGTCAGAATGGAAAGGTCAGTTTCACTATTTATGAAGTTAATTCTTATTTCATTCTCATACAACTAAGGAAACTTCATGAAGAGTGTGTATGTGTGTATTCTCTCACTTTGGGTTCAATTGGAGACATCTGATCTGACTCAGGCTGGAACATCATCTCAGAGTCCTGCGGTAAGGATGGAGAAAAGGTCAAATCAGTTCAGACCACACAAATAAACACATACTTACTGGCTATCCTGAAAATGCTGATGTGCAGCACACACACTTACCCTTTGTGTACACAAACACCATATGTTTGTGTAAACTTTTTGTGTACACCAAATTTGTACACGTCTAAACAGATGATGATGTACATTCATAGCTACACGCCCATACACACACACACACACACACACACACACACACAAAGAAAAAAACACCCGTGCTTTGCATACCCAGCCGCCACATGAGAGGAACTCTCTGTGTGAAAGTGTTCCAAGGGGAAAATACCACTTGAGAGGAAAAAAACACACGCACACACACACACACACACACACACACACACACAATCTGTTACTGGGAAGAACTGGTAGAAATGTTCCGTGAAATCAGAGTTCCCACGACTTGTTGGTTATAGTCTGCTATTACATTACTATTGCCTGGTGCTTTGAATGTGTGTGTGTGTGTGTGTGTGTGTGTGTGTGTGTGTGTGTGAGGGAGAAAGAAAGAGCAACATGTGGTGTATGAGGTGAGTGTGTTTGAGAAAGAGAGACAGCAAAATACGACCTTCAACACATCAAACCATGAATCAACAATTCTGATCACGTTCTGCAATACAATGATTTCTTTAGTTGTCATTTCGTCACAGTGTATCAGACATTAATAGTATCTCATATCAAATTAAATACGCTATCATACTGAAGTCTATTTTAAGATGGTTAATCTCCTTTTTCACTGGCCCCAAATGTTGGTTCCTTGAGTTACTTTTTCTGATTTTTTTCACCCATCTAGCAACAGGGCCTGAGGATAGCAATGTCTATCAGTTACATGACCTGTATGTCCAACACTTTTGTCTAGAGAAAGATATCTTGACATCTACTGTAACGTACTGGCAAGATTGGGCTAAATTTGATATAGATAATCATGGTCCCCAGTGGATGATTCTTAATGATTCTTAAGTGCCACCATAAAGCCAAAATATCAACATCTAATGGGCAGATGTCTATGAAATTCACTGAAATTCACTTTCCATTTTTGACACTCTAGGGCTTTCCTTTTGTTACACTGCTCATATGTCGTGATATGGCATAATCAAGGTACATGGGTGGCAATCTAATACGCAGGTTGTGCTAAGCATGATAAACCCCTTTGATTTCGCATTTTTCCCAAGCATCCACATCATGACAAAAAGAATCAGTAAACAGTAATCAGTAAACCATCCGTAAGCACATAATGGAATGTAAAAAATCATTTTAGCCTGTAGTGACCACTAGTGGGGCTTTAGTTTTATGACTATTTTTACTTATTGTTTGGTATTAGTTGACAGTGGAGTTCAAGATAAAGAAAAAAAAAGTGTAAATGTTTTATGGGTGGAAATGCGTAGGAAGCAGTTAGAAAACACTGAGGTACTAGTATGGGATTAGACTTGTATAAAAGGAAGACAGCTGTGAACTATAAAGAGGATTAAAAAACAGGGTGAGATAACAGGAAACTAAATCAGAACTGCCTAAAAATGTGCATGTATGTTTGTGTAAACACACTCTGATCCAGTGCCAAGGACAACTCCTGCAGATACCCTTCAATCCAATAAAGCAAAAAGAGCCTTGATAGTTTCTATTTGTGTGTGCATATACATACATTCCAAGGCTCACACACATGCACACACCCACATGGATGAGTGAAATGCTTCTCACCAAAGCAGACATGATTATAGCATTCAGGAAACCACCACAACCACATCTCCTTTTCCACCTTGTCATCTCCTTCCTCTCTTCTTCTTCTCTTTCCTTTGTACCCTCCCCTTCCTCCATATCATCCTGTAATAATCTACATTACTCACATCACATAGTTTCACCATTATACCAACTGTTTTCCCAACTCTTCTGAACTCTCATCCTCCTTTCCTCACCTCATCTCTTTCCCATGTCTTGTCCTCTTAGTTTTTTAATCTCACTCTACTCTCTTTTCCTTTCTTTCCTCCGATTACCAGTAGAGGAAACACAAATCAAAGTCAGCTCCAGACCTCTTCCTCTAATTCAGTGCCGACTTCCTTTCTGAGGTCACTTCCTTTGCTGCTTTGACACCCTCACTGCCTTTAAACACACACACATACATTTGCGATTCCTCACTATTCAGCCACCCTCATAACCCCTATGCACGCACACACACATCCACAAATAAAGTCACACATCAGCTCTTTTTGTTATCGCAAGATGATATGGGCTCCACATTCCACTCAATTTTATTCTTCACTGCTGTAGACAAAGCAAACACATGGTGTATGATGGCAACATAAACTGGACAAGTGCAGTGTTACAGAGATGAGATGAAAAACAGAGGTCAAAGTCAAATTTCAAAGTTCAAGGAGTTCAGTAGTGACTATTCTTTCGCCTTTTTCTCTATTCTCCACCCCCCTCCTGCGTTCCTGTATCTCGTTTCTCCTCTCCTCTTCCCTCACATATATTCATTCATTGTCTCTCGTCTTGCTTGCCGTCATGCTCTTTTTCTTTCTACGGTGCCCCTTCTTCTTTCTCCAGGTGAGCTCTGGGCAGGTCAAGACAAGCTGGCCTTGTTGTGCTCTAGTTAAAGCAGAGCAGTGAAGTGTCTTAACCCGCCTTCTAGATTTCCAGATTAAAGCTCTGGTATCCTGAGGTTTTCCAACCTGATGCTATCAGGACCTCTGAACTAGAAAGCTTAAGTATGACATTACTGGATACTCTAGGAATTTGCAGGTATAACAGATAAAAACCTACAATTAAATGATCGTATGTTTGAGTGTCAAGTTGTTGGTGAATTCTGTTTTATGGCCAATTATAGACTTAGGTTTTTGCATTTTTAAAGTAATGCTATTGTTGCATATTTTTGCTCAATATAGCCTACACCGAGATGTTAGTATGAAGGACCAGAACCAATTCTCAATGACCTGTGATACCCACAATAATGGTATTTCAAACTCAAGTGTAAACCGATTCAACATGTCTCAATGGATTAGAGATTAAATAATTTACCTTTAAAGATGAAATTCACAGGTCTACATGTTGTTTTGTTGTTGTATTTTGCAAGTTTATTGTATCATTATGCCAACTATTGACAGCCTGACATGTTGTCACCACTCCGTTACTGCTACAATTAACTTTGATGGAAGAATATCTTGTAATCTATGTGAATTATCAGTATCAGGTTTTTGCTGTCTGTCTGTTCCTCCCCCTCAGTAGATGGAGGATGCAGTGCAGGCACATTCCATGTTGTGCTTGGAGATGCATTGAGGAATGCAAATGGAAAAACAAATGGAAAATCTGTCACGCTCTCTTGCACTGTGTACAGTACCTAATGTACCAAAGTAAGTTAAAGCACATTTACTGTCACAAAGCATTCTGGAAATATATGTTCAGGAAAATGTGGGTAATCAACTACTCACAGAAAGAGCAGCTGGAGAGAAAGAACGTCAAACAGAGTAAATTTCAACTTTTCTTCACACACCAACTACTGGAATGGAATGATATAAAACACTGGGAAAGTTTTCAAATGTAAATTTCTCCTTTCATGGAAAAGTTGACATATGGGAACATATCTTTAAAGCCAGCCCTGACCTACTTTTAATATTAACAGAAAATCTGGTGTACACCTGAACTAGCCCTTTAAAAAATCACAGACCAGCTAAAACTACTTTGTAAACACACAGTAGTTTTTAAATCACAGGGACACAAGTACAAGAAAGTGCAAGCAAACACAATTTCCCTTTGATCCCATCTGTAGAACAGCTGAGTCTCCCCAAAATGTTTGCCCTGCATCTGGAGAAAGAGATGGAGATGGAGAGAGGGAGAGGAGAAATATGGGGTGAAAGAAAAAGAGAGAGTGATGGAAGATAGAGAAAAAGGACTCATAAAAAACCAGAAAGAAAGATCCACCAATCTCCTGTTTCATCTCATCCTTGTATTTTCTTCATCCTTTGCTTTCATCCCTCTCTCCCTCCTCTTTTTGCATTTCCTTTCCATCTGTTCCTTCTTTCTCTCTCTGCTTCACTTACATTTTTTTGCTTCATTGTTTCTGTCTGTTTTTGTTGCAGTCTGCATTCTTATAACCACTTCTTAGGACAAATCCAATAGTTGCTAATGTCGTTGATTCAGAACAGAGCCTTTTTAGTGTACTAGTTGGGATGGTTAGCAGTAGCTCTTGGGTGAAATCTTCCATATGGATGTTTTTCAGTTAAAAATAAATGTCATGGTATTGTGGGAGGTGTAATCTGGGTTTGGTTAACAAGATAAGGGTACCAACATCAACAACAATACCAGAAAGCAGGAGCACAACACGCAGCAGGGTTGTTCTTTTCTCCTTTTTTTAAACACAGATTCAATGTTAGCCATCTGCTTTTTCAGTGCATGTGGCTGCTTTATTGAAGTAGCTTACACTGGCTGGAGGCTACAGGGCTGATTCAAGGCAGGCAGCACCTCAAGAGGAGAGCTATGAATTTGACCACACTGATGGGGATGAGGTTAGGAACAGTGATACACACGCTGCAGCCAAAGTAAAAACAAGGGTTAAATCTGATTGTGGTGGGTGTTCAGATGACTGTAGATTTGCAAAGGAACTAAAATTTGTCTGGTTTTATGCAAAAAGCCCCACATGAGTTGCTGAGCAGTAGACCCACCGACTTGCTGACTGATCTGATCAAATCAAGCTCTTAAATAGGGGTGAACATTGTAGTCTTATTCCATCTTTTCCCAGCTTATGCTCAACTCAGAGCATACTGCATTGCCCTCATGGGCGTGCAGTACTATTAAGGATTCTGTTTTTACTGATTCTCACTGATAACGATTGGTGTTGGAAAACCAAATAGCCAGTGATTTCCAAAATTGGCTCTGGAAAAGTTTCTTAAAATATTGCTTTTGGAGGTCAGTGTTTGTGATGCTAGGGTACGTGGTTGTGGAATATAAATTGAGCCACTTGATCATAAAAGAATCTAATTCCCCATTTTTCTGTGTCACTTTGTTTTTTTATTTTCATTGATATGAATCTGAAGTGGATATGAAGTGTTTAATATCAGTTAAGCATTAAATGTTATGTCTTTTGCTGGTTCTCTGCTTCTCCTAGTTGTACTCCTCTCACTGTCTTATCTGTCTCTTTCTCCATCCCTCTGTCTCCCACTCCCCTCCCCTCCCCTTACATTCCAGCGTCACCCTCTCCTCCTCCCACCTGACAAAGCCATCATTGTATCACAGATGCTGTTTAATATGGAGTCCCTCTCTCAGTGTCCCCTCATATAGTTCAACTCATAGGGGTAAATGGGGTTATTTTCCTCCCTTCTCTTCGCTACATTCACTCGCACTTTTGTCAACATTCACACACACACACATCATACACACACATGCACATAGGCTATCCTGTAAGGCATAAAATAATGTTCTTCTCTGTCACTGATACCTAGAGGAAATACTTCATTGTGTGTGCATTGTGTGTGTGTTTCCCTGCATGTGTGTCTATGTGTTTTGGTGAAAACTCTGCAAGCTGATTAAAACAACTTGACCTTAAAACTCTGCTAAAACACAACAAACATCCACCAGCATTGTTCTCCAAATCCAGCTCTCTCACACTCCCCACTAGCAATTTTTTCCTCTACTGTCTTTTACTGAAAACACAAAATCCTCACAGAAAGTTCATTGTTATTGCAGCTGACTCAGAGGAGCAGGAAATCTAATTTGAATTTCTATCGAGGGTGTACGCGTCTTTGGAAAAACCCAGATTACCTTAACTGCCATATGCAGGGGATCAACTAATGTTTGGGTTTCCAAGGGGCCGGATATGACAGGGAGATGAGAGGGGACAGTGAATGGGTAGAGGGAAATATAACCCACATTATAGCACACATGGTGAAATGAACTGTGACTGCTGGATAGAAGAGAGACAGACAGAAAGATGGATTTAGAGATAACAAAAGAAATCCAAGTGTGTGTGTGGGGACTTTGGGAGACAAAGGAAAAGGAAATTGATAAAAAAACAGAGACTAAAGAATCTAGAGATGAAGGAAAAGAGATTAATAGTGGACCAAAACAAAATGTCGCACTGCTGGCCTCCAAACAAAATGTGATCCTCCTCTGCACCTTCATACATCACCATTAAACTCCAAGGATCTGTTATTACTGTGTTGTTTGTTTTAGCTATTTGATTCCAACTGTTGCAGTGCAATCTTAAGAGCCAGTGCCTCTGTTCAAGCCAAGCCATTTCCTTGTACCTTCCAACTGACACATACCTTGTGAACAAACACCTTGTCTTAAGCTTGTCTTAAGCAAATGCAGGTTACCATAGACTGTATATAAATATTTATATACAGTCGATGAGGTTTACAGTCACAGAATGCTGCATTAAAGCAAATACTATAAAGTTCATGTAGAGTCAAGTTCAATGTGCACATATTTCACATACCAGATGTTTTCAATCTGGCATGTATGCTGAGTATTTATGACAGAACGGTATCCTACTGGTTTCCACATCACGGCCAGAGCCATCTTGACAGGTATGATGGTTTTAACATTGAATTAGAATTCTGATGGCAGTATTTTTGTTATGAAACCACAAATGGAGACCCAAACTTGTAAAAACTCCAGCAGGTTTGAATTTCACATGGATTGATCCTCTAGTATCAGAGCTATTGTGTCAGATGTTGGGTGAGGCTTGAATTGATTCACACACCAACATAAACCAAACACTACTCTGATAGATTTGTCCTCTTAAAGGCATTGTATTCATCCCTGACTTCTCCTCAGCAGTTTCTTTATGCTAAATAGTCCCCTTTCTCTATAGTAGGCTACAGGGATTTTAAATAAATAGCCTAGGGACAAACATATTTTCGCCTGTATTTCATTTGTTGAGAACAAAATCTGAAATTAAAGTCGGATGAGATTAAGTTTATCGTTAAACAGCTCAGTTGAGAAACAAACGCTGTAAATCCCTGAGCTGCAGGCTGGACTTAACATTAATGGCTGCTGAAACAATAGAAGAGGCTCTAAGCTAACTAATTTAAAACACGTATGTGGATAATAAAACAGGCAATACTCCATAAATTTCCCCATACATAAATGCGCTTACCATTATTGAAACTGGACTGGCCACTTCTGTCATCGCGCAGGAAAGTACGCAATTACACGGCTGCTCTTTTTAGATCCAGATTTATGTTGCCTGACAAAAGTCCCGAAAATATTATCGCTTTGTTGGGATTACAGTCTCTTTCTTGACAGCGGATACATTCCTTGTGCAGCATGGGCAATCTATGGATGTCTAGGAAAGACTTTTCATCCTCTGTCACACACACACACACACACGGGCACACACTCCAAACATACACGAACGTAAAAAGCCGGCGGCCTCTGCCAATTGTGACATGTAGAAGAATCCAACAACAGCTGGAAGTAGAGCTGGAGAGGGAACAAGGGGAGGGAGTCTCTCTCTCTCTCTCTCTCTCTCTCTCTCTCTCTGTCTTGCCCTCTCTCCCTCCCTCTCTCTCTCTCTCTCGCTCTGTCACACACACACACACACACACTTAAACACACTGCACTGACACACACACATAAAGCTTAATGTGCAGGTGTTAACAGACCACCTAGACTTGACCCCTCATTCTCACCGGTTCAAAGAGAGAGAGAGCCTGCAAGCTGACACAAAGACAGAGAGGGTCCTGGGGAGCTCTGCAGTAAGAGGGAGAGAGAGAGAGAGAGAGAGAGAGAGAGAGAGAGAGAGAGAGAGAGAGAGAGAGAGAGAGAGAGAGAGAGAGAGAGAGGGAGAGAGCAGTCTTTCGGCTCAATGATAAGAAACCACGATAAAAAGCATGTTTAGCTAATGATATTACATGAGGAATGCGGTCTAGTCTCCTTTCACAGGACAAAATACAGTGCAAATACTGTAGGTTTGATTTATTCAGTTAGTGTGCTTGTGGAAAGATCCAGTCTGAACAGAATGGCACAACTCATAAAATCACTTTCTTTTGGCACTAAAGACTATAATGCTGCTCAGAGAATATACTGTATATATAGGCGTATTGCAGAAAATGATGTCACATAGGAACGGGTATAGTGTCTTGATCCAGTGATGACACTATAAATAAATATGAACTTGAGTAGGTTAATCCCCTATAGACAAACTAAAAAGATTAGGCTTTAAAGGGATATCAGTAGTGATTTTGTTGGGATTTGAGAGTAAATTTAAGGGAGAGCAAACAAATGTTGCTTTTAATTCACTTTATATTGCTTCCAGAGGAGCTATATAATTGGGTCCCATTGCACAACTCAAGGGGCGCAGGTGCAAGACAGACCAGATGTGAATCTTCTCTGACAGAAGAGCACACAGATTTGCCCCAAGAGTGCAGTTGATGAGTGACGTTCATATGCTTTATAGTTATCTGAGCTTGATGAAAAAAAAATGTGATTCCTTAAAAATTCATTCAAATTTTGCAGAAGAAAATGATAACTGTCCAACAAAAACTATGTTTCCTCCTTGACTTAAAAACCAGGTGTTTAAATTCATTAGTCCTTGAGAGTACTTGATTGATGCTGAACATAGGAACTGTGGATATGTCTAAGCAGTGGCAGGCTGCTATTTGTATAAGTTATGTGCGCCATCTGAAAAATCTCAGCTACATGTCCAGTCATGCATCAATCTGAAGACATCAAGCCGGTGTGAGCCAATGCCAACAGTTCTGTATCAGAAGTAGATGCTTTTATTTGGCAGAGGTTCATGCATTCTCCACATTTCAAAGTAAAGGCTGTGAAAAACAACAACAGGGATAATGGAGAACTATAATGTAACCTAAGTCATACAGAATTTTGTTTAGACTGTGCATATGGAGTGCATCTGAAGTGTATTGCATGCTATGTTCTTATGGTTGGAAAATGATAAATGTAGTCTTCAAAATGGCCCTTTAAGACAGAGGCCAAGGAGGGTTTGTACACACACACACACACACACACACACACACACACACACACAAAAATGCATAGGATTATCTTATCTCTCAAGCACTGAGAGGATCTCCGTGTGGATAAACAGGAAGACAGCTCGTGCACGCAGCCCTGCTCCACTTTCTCTGCTGTCCTTCAGCTCTCCATGACACCTGGCATGTGCAGATATCTTTACTGGCCAAGAGACAGTCAGCAAAAGTTTTCAACCCACATTTGAATATTTTTAAAACCCACAGAATCACAGATGTTGGTCAACTCACCCCTCAAAGTGTGAATCTTAAAATTATGTAAAGTTCGCCAACCAAACTGTCTGTCCTCTGTCAATCATGAGGATAAACACACAAGCTTGGCAAGAATGACATGCAATATTGGTCACCAGACAGACTATAATTGGAATAACTTCACCCGAAAAAAAAAAGAACCTGTCCATTATGACACTTAAGTGTTTGTCATTACTGTCAACAAATGCAACCAACAGATCTCGTCCTCACAAAACTTCTGTAATTTTCTGCAGTATTTACTTGTGGCCTTTTTACAACATGTCATGTCAGCTTTTTACTCATTTTAGGTTTTGACTCAACATGAAAGATGCACATTTCCCAAAAGTCTTATGCAAGGAACAGCTAAATTCTATCAGGATAATACTCCCTGGAAAACTGTCTGGCAGTTCCTTTTAACTTTTCTTTCAAGTCAAGTGTTTCCAGAAGCTATTAAGCCATTATGACTCCGTGGTTTCTTGCTAGCATGAGAGCTGCTAAGCTCTCCCAGTGACATCATCCACACAAATACAGAGCCTGGGGGCTTGAGAGGGCAGCTGACGTTTGACAGCACTCCCGAGTGAATTCCACAATTCCCATGTGATCCTAGGAGGCTGAGCAGGAACTCTGGAGCTATTTGGAAAGGGATTTGACCCATTGTTAGGGGATGCAGTTTCACTTAGATAAATCCTCCGGCTTATGTTTCAAATGGGTTTTTAATAAACGCAACTTTTATGCCAGTATTTCTTTTCTTTTGAACTTATTTCAATTTATCAGTCTACTGTACAAAAAAGGTTTGTGAAAATTGAAACCACTTCAAATGGAAGTGTGTTTGATTATCTGACAGCTTATTTAATTATCATCATTGATGTAGGGCTTTGGGGATTTGTGTGCGTGGAACTCTTCAACCCATAGGCTTTAATAACATCTTAATGACAGATAATTGGATGAAATTTACACTGTTGCAATGGTTTGGTGTAGCCTCTAAACATGTTTTGTCGACTCTTTCTGTTTCTTTACTCACTTGCCATTCTGTCAGAGCTGAGATAGTCATTACATACAGTGTCATTTGTTTTTACACCTGTTTCAATACCATGGTCATCATGGTCTAAAAGAGAATACTAACAAATCTGTGTGTAATGGATGTTACTGACTTGGTCGGCTGTGGTCACTGACATCACTTAACACCAGGGATATAGTGTTGGTTAAATGCACTGACACTCAATTTACTCACCAGTTTATTTGCAGAATGGTGTTCAACCACTTTTTTGGCTTGACGATAATAGCTTTCCAAGAATAGTTGCTCATCTTCACACAAGCACACCATGCAACCAAAGCATAAGTGTGATGATCTTGCTGCCACTGAAAAACGTTAAATCTTATGAAAGACTGCTGTTCTCTGTTTGGTTCTGATGAAGCCAAGTGAGGTCAGCCTTTGACAGTTGTGGTAAAACTTGCCCATTGGACTGTTTGCTATTACTTGAGGTTAAAATGGGAAGGTGACAGAAGTAAGTGTTGAATTTGGGAAGAGAAAACTTGCATGCAGTGTGGTTGGAGGTTAAATTCTGAGAAACCAAAGTGAAGTGTTGTGTAGTTGCAGATCTACTCAAACAGAGACTGTGGTGCTCAGAGGTGAGTGTTTTTTTCCCCCAACAGGAGGAAAAATATTTTGAGGTGATCTGTGAAAATGTTTGTAGATAGTAAATAGTTTCTGCTGTTGTAAAAATGCACGTAGGCACAAATGCAATTTTATTACCTTAGGACTTTATTAACATCTGGAATATCATGCTTGAGTTGTCGTCTTCTCCTTTGAAACCTAGGAAGCCAGCGGGGATACAGTGGAGGGAGAGAGAGGACCAATCCAAACAACATAGGAATGCTCTCCATCAGTCAAAGCTGCTGCTCTCTGCTCTCCCACTTGCCTGCCATGGTATGTGTAATTACTCCACAATTAAAGTGCCTGTGCTTGTGACTGTGGGTTTGTGTGTGTCTGTGTGTGTGTGCGCCTCACGGTGCTTGGTGACCACACTCAACAACCGTGTCAACAATGCGGCCTAGACAGAACAGCCAATTTCACACAAGTGAGTCGAAGAGAGAAAAAAACAAAGGGCAGAGTTGATATGAAAAGAAAACATTTTACCTTCCTGTTAGATGTTGGTGCTAGGAAAAAGCAGCTGTTCAAGATATCGCTCTCTGCCTCCTCCAATTTCTGTGATTCCAGCTGAACTGTAGCTCTGTCCGGACAAATTCCTCCCTTTTGTGTAGTCGCTCACTTTCTTTTTTTCTTTCTTTCTTGCTCAGTGAATGTCCCAGCTTTGTAACTCGCTATTGTGTTTTTCTGCTGTCTCTCTTTCCATATTCAGACCACAGGAATGCAGGGCGACTGTGACAGGACTACCGTCTCTGTGATGCATAATAATCACTGGGCCCACAAGACACACACTGTAACACACACTGATACAGATACACACTCGAATACACGCAATACATACGATTTTTCATTTCTGATTGATGTGAGAGTACATTTGCTGTTTTGTGCATTTCCATTTCTGCATAAGTGAACATGCTCGATGTTCTACACAAAAGAACAAATTCTGCCTGGGTATGTCATCTGTTAGTGTGTGTGTGTTAAAGAACCTGCTGCAGACTTGGCATGTGCTGTACACAGCTATATACACATACAGTTGCTCCTCTGCATTTCCCCTACATACTTTTAACAGGAGACTGTTTCTATTTCTGCATCTCTGGTTACACAATGGAAGCGGAAAAATTACTGAGCAAAAACAATTTAAGTATAAACATTTACAGCTGTGTATATGTGTGGGTGCGTGTGTTTTATGGGTATTGTGACACAAGTTCCTTACATATTTGGCTTTCCCTCTGCAATTCTCCCCTTAAGGTGCCACTTTTTGCATGTCTTGTCACAGTATTGTGTTGAGACAGACTTGGCACAGTGGGCTGCTCTTTCACAACGAATGACTTAACATAGCAACAAAAATACAGAGGAAAACTGCAGCCTGTACTTGCCTCATGCTCATTTCATTATTGGAAAAACACAGAGTGCAAAGTTAAAAACCAAACTTAAGCTCACAGGTTAAGTGTTTACAACTATTAGTATGTTTGAAATATAATGTAACTCCATTCCATTTTCATTCATAGATTCTATTTATTCAAGAAAATTTCCCCAATACATAATGTATACACCTAAATACCAATACATACAGGATTTAAAAAGCAAAAAGCATATGCAATATATGATCTTGGCTATCAACGTGATTGAAAAAGTCAGTAATGTGATCAGAACAGTTCAAAATAAAAAGGAGCAAAAGCAACGGTTTTAATATCAATATCAACATTTGTAAATCAGTTGTGAATTAAAAAAAGACAACATTTAAAGGTGCTTTAAGATGTTGAAACCTTAAATGTTAAATCCCTGAGTCAATATGGTCACTGTCCAAATAGCTGTGAGTCTGTAAGGCGACCTGTGCTGCAGTCTCATATCATGGTAGCAATGTAATAAGTTTCCAGTTTTCCCCCAAAAGGGAATGCAGGAAAAGGAATTCACAAATGAAGCCAAAGCTGTGGTATGATGAGATTTGGTCAGCCTTATGATGGTAAAAAATGCCACTGGGCATGCCTGGTCTTCTCTGATCTGGGCTACTGTTTCCTTCCCTCTTTTGGACTTGGTGCAAACGTAACGTTCAAAATACCAAATGTTTATTCATGAGTCTCTGGAAGGTTTAAAGACTGTCTTCTTGGATGTAATTCATCCCAAGATGAGGGGCCTAGAAGACCCTCCTTCTTATAGTATGACTGCTAAAGTGCTCTTGAGCAAGAAAATTAAACCAAATAAGCTAGATGAAGGGCCATTTTGTAACTGACCCTAAAAAAGTCACTAATATAAAAACCATTAACGTCACAAAGATCAGTTTGTCCTTGTTTTTTATAGACTGTTTTTATAAGAATTTCCCAGGACTGCAGCACTATGTAAGAACTATTACTCAAGAGTGGTGGAAGAATCTGCCAGCTGACTTCCAACCTCCACCATACTTTAGGTCAAATCACCTTTGTCCTGTTGTGCAAATAGGTGTCATCTTGGTTTACGGTCGTGTTCAGACAACAGCAGGTTGTTGAGTTTGATGACAATGTTGGCAAAGTCAGTGAGCTCCACAAAGTCAGAGGTGATGATGTTGACCCCGTCCACCCCCGGCCTCTGAGCCTCAACCCAGGACATGATGGTTGGTAGGTTTCTGGTTCACGAAGCCACAAAAGGAAAGAGATTAGGTTAGACAATGTTGGATTTGGATTTGGTGGTTTAAAGTGTGTAGGTGGGGATAGCTGTATTAGAAGGCAAAACAATTTCTGTTACACCCAATATCCTGTCACTTGAATTTTAATCTAAACTGAAATTTGACCTTGCAAACTTACTCAGAATACTTAATGCCAAGTTTCTGTCTCTGTATGTTTTACAGTTATGGCTATAACGTTGCCAAAGTCTAATCAGTTGTTCCTTGGCTGAATGTTTGTTCATTAAATTTCATGAAAGGCTGTTGATAAGCTTTTAAGATATCTTACAATGTGTGAGAAAATGGACCTGATGGGAAAAAAGGTTAAAGGGAGTGATGTTTATATCTGTCTGTCAGCAATGTGGTCTCAAAATCACTGTTTCACACTTAAAACACTTTCTGTTTTTTCTCTAGGTATCCAAACACACACACGCCATGACTCAGTAACTGTATCACTCTTAACACCCTGAAATTCTCCACAATGTTTCAGCCGCCAGCTGAACAAAACCAGGAAGTCAGAGTGTTTATGTAGAGGCGATAAACAATCCCATTTCCTCGGAAGTGCAAAATTAGGCCGCCTCCTGTCTCGCCAGAGTGTCCGTTCAGGAGTTTTATACCCCAGTATCAGCTGGCTCTTCCTCTCAGATTTACGGGTATGGTGGGCATGTACTCTTAAGTCAGGATTTCCGCTGTCATTTCCACTTAAATCTGAGGCTCAGAGAGCTAGATCACTGCAACAATGTGTGCAAATAATTCAGTCCTTGCTTAGGAAATAGGATCTCTTATCTGTGAGATGAAATGTGTTTCTATCTGATCCTCACTAGTTTGGAAATGGATAAAGAGGATTATTGCTGATTCCCTGTAGAATAAAGCAGTTAGGTGACAGAATATTGTAGATGAATGAAGTAGATGAAACACAACCATTCATGCTTTACATCTTTGCAGATAGAGAGTGTGTATAGGTCCTAAGGAAAATGAAGTGTGGTACAATTATCAAGCTGGCAACCCTCTTTGTTCCAGGCAGTATATTAGGAGCATTTACTTTACTGCCCTCTACTGGCCATAGACTAAAATAAATAAATTGAGCAGCGAAGATGAGCAGGGAAGATGGAGAAAATAGGCTTTATTCCTAGAAAACTCTACAGGAAACCCTAAGTTATGTATCAAAACAAAAACACAAGTTTACATGCTGCACACATTCACAATCCAGACTCACAAACCCAAACCCAGGTCACTGACCTCTCCACCAGGTAGTTGCGTAGCCCCCAGACAAGGCCCTTGGCCACAGTGTTGACCCTGGGTGTGAGTATGGCCTGGGACACATGGAAGGAGCCCTGCTTGGCTCTTTCCTTCAGTGTGGTTTCCAGGAACTAGACAGAAAAATGTTAAACATGAGTTTAAATATACAACAAATCTCAAATCTCTTCTAAGTAGTCCTTTAATGTGAGATTTTTAGAGTCTTAACTTGTATGGCAAAAGGTTTCAAAAGATTAAAACATTTTTTAAAATAAAATGTTGAGTAAATGAATAGGGAGTTTGTGTGTTTTTGAGTTTAATGCAGTAGAAAGTGGGGAATAGGGAGTCAGAGAAAGCGAGGAATGCTAAGGAGGAAGATGAAGAGGAGAAAGGTAGAGAACAGCTCAGGGGTCGATCCTAATGAGGAACATAGACCAGACATGGAGAGGGCTCTAGTAACAGTAGATATTGCTACTAGAGATCAGATATAATGATGCACTTAAACACAGCTAGGGTTTGAATATTGCTTTCTGACCTGTATGAGCTTGTTGGGTTCAGTGGTGTTGGCCCAGGGAGCAGGGATCTTGTTGCCAGGCCACATGACAGGGATGCCCTGAGCTGATGGATGATGGTAGAACACAATTACCTATGGGAAGAAGAAAATGAAAGAAAGCGAGTTGAAACCTGGAGTTTCAAAGACTGCAGGATTTAGTTTTTGTGGATTGACTTTGTAATACAATACATAAATTATCCCCAGAGGTGTGTTACCTCATATAACACAAAGTAACACTTGCTAACACTAGCCCCATGCTGTTAATTAGTGAGAGAGATTATAATTTTTTATTTCATGCATCTACACACAATGTAGCTCTAACATGACCCAGTATTTACAGTAATACCTACACACTTTAACACTATTGTATGATTAAAAAACACCCTTTTAGTTTCACATTGAATGCACATGATAGAAATCCACAGTGAAACAATAAGAAAACAAGTTGGGTTTTGTTCTCGTCTCTGAGGACGCTTCAAACAAGACAGATAGATCAGCTGCCCTCTGCAGCTGGTAATTGTTAGAATCTCTTCTCTTGTCTTATCTCCTCTATGCTGTTTCTTCTCTGTCTGCTCTACATTCTCTCACTTCCCTTCTCCTTTGCCAAGTAAGTCAGTCTCAGATTAGGGTCAAAGGAACAGGAATTCAATTGATAGTATCTGAAGGAGACACAGACACGCATGTAGAACCACGTAGTGTTCACACCTAAAACAGGAAGGCTCACACATATGTGTGTACATGGTTGCTTGCTGAACCTCTTATCTCCATATATGTGTATATGTGTATACTGTATATAAAACGAGTGGGAAGAAGGAAGGGTAAAATTATGACAGTGTGTGAGAGTGTGAGATGAGAAAGAGGGAAAGAGAGAGGGAGATATAGCTGCAGGTAAATCTGGGAAATAGAGAGAAGTTAAGGACTGTAGGAAAGCCAAAAAGAGAGAGAATTGTTGTGAAGAAAGGATAAAAGGTAAATACAATGAAAGAAGGAAGGCGGGTTGGATGTTGGAACAAGTGCTAATGGGATGACGCTCACCACTAATGCCTGTCCAGGAGAGTCAAAGCAGCGGGGATTACCTGACCACAGGGGTTAAGCGTGTCACAGTATATATATTAATACCTCCATACTGCTTTTACTTGTACATGTATATATATTGTATATGCACATATGTGACAAATATTTTCATGTATTCGCTCACACTTCAGTGCCTAAATGGTGGCAGAGAAGCCAAAAGAGGGCATCTGTGTATGTGCACACATGCATGCATGTTTGTATGTGTTTAGATCCATATGTGTGAGAAAAACTGAGATTTAACAGCAAATGCAAAGAATACACATTCTTTTTTTTTGTTGTGTTTTTCTGCATTAAAATCCTGTTGCTTTTGCTTTTCGGAAAAACACAAACTTGTGGTGTAAACAGTTCCAAACAATAAAACCACCAGATTTTAAAGCCCCTCTTGAACAAAGATAGATCAAATTTAGGAAGCAACAGACTGAAAAAATATTTTTTATACAGTTTTGGGGGATTTAAAATGAAAACACATGTTACCCATAAACAACCTCTTTTTGCTTCTTTTTCTGATATGATTAAAAAGGGTTGTTTTTAACTGCTTTTTAACTCACTTTCATTTAAGCATCCTAATCTCACCTGGTATTTCTTCTCCCAGAGGAAGTCCAGAGTGATGCTCTCCACAGCACAGTTGTTACAAAGCTTACTGCCAAACACTTCCTGGAGCATGTTGAGGAGGTACACATGGTGCTCT
The DNA here is from genome assembly GCF_963924715.1 of Thunnus thynnus. Classification (NCBI taxonomy): domain Eukaryota; kingdom Metazoa; phylum Chordata; class Actinopteri; order Scombriformes; family Scombridae; genus Thunnus; species Thunnus thynnus. Next base: position 17,479,016 of record NC_089537.1, read on the forward strand.
GGGCCCATTGCATAGTAGTGGTTGAAGTCTAGGAATATCACCTTCATCAATCAAACATCAATCAGTTAATCATCCAAATCATCATCAATTGTTTTGTGTTTCATAAAAAACGCAATTCAAATCACCTCTCACCTCTTTCCTGTGTCTGTCTAGGAAGAAGTTGATTTCTATCAGGCCATCCCTCACCTTTGGAGGAGAACAGAACGAAGAGCTGGGGGTCATTTGTTGCACTAACCAAACATCTGTGACAGTGCATCATTAAATAAAGGATAATGGAAAACAAGTCAAATATCAACTACACAGGCATAATAACTACAAACTCTTACAGCACCTGATGTTGCTGTCCCTGCTGTTTGTATCTAATAATTTACAACCACAAGTCCATTTCATGACACACTGCTTGCAGCAAAACTCTGTGTCATATAGGGGTGGATAGACACATGTCATAATGACCCATTTTAGAAGAGGGATGTTTACAACTAAACACACAACCTTTGATCCCTGTTCAAGGCCATCTTTATCCTACTACCAACAACATCAGCTGGAAACTGCAACACACAACAAGCAGAATAGATCGACTGTTCATGCTATTATATGAGACAAAATAAAAGATTGTGATTTTGATTATTTCAGGTCTATGAAATGACAGTGAATGTTTTCTCCTATGCCCACCTTGTGTCCAAAGAGACCGTGGATGAAGTAGATCTCATTCCCAGGCTCGCCTGGTTTGGAGGAGACCCTGAGATCAAAGTAGCGAATTCCTGCATCCAGCTGCTCCTTAAACGTCAGGTTCTGAGAACCAGAATATAGAAATATTACAACTGACTGCAAACCCCACACGCAGACTGCAGATTGTACATACTGTCCAAGTTTGTCCAAAATATGTACATAATCTTATATATTATCTACAAACTACTTGGCTCCCCAATTGGCTGGTTTCGTGAATGTCACTAATGTGAGGGCTGTACCTGGGTCATGGACCACTTCACCATGACTTTCTTGGCTAAAACGCTAAACATGGTGGCCAGGTACTTCACATAAGCCTTCTGATCGGGGCCCACAGGAGCATGCACATCCACCCAGAAGGTAAAAGAATCATGAGACCCTGGAGGAGAGAGGATGAAGGAGTCATGATGATGATGGGATACTTGGAAGCCTTCCAAGTATCCAATAATAATAAGAAGGATAGGCAAATGACAAGGATGTGTTAACAGAATTTGAGAGGAACTGTAAAAGACAAGGATGTAAACAAAAATTTGAAGCTGGAGCTGTAAGGAAGAGAGAGTGGTAAAGGTAATGCAGCAACACACAGAACTGTACAAGATGCTGCAGAGGAGCACCTTCACTTTTCCTTTTCTTGATTACTAACACATTGAGCTAAAGAGGTATGTATAATTATCTAAAGAAACACAAGTTTCACATCATGCTGCTCACCATTCTTGACTGTTTTTATCATCTCATGCCAACAATATACGATCAAATTCCTATTAGCTTTATCGAGAGTTTACAGTAGTGTCCACCTGATTGACAGATGAATACGCAGAGGAGAAACCGTACATCTTTACGCACGGCGAGCTCACCTGGCACGGCAAGGTGTTTGAGGGGCATGGCACTGAGTTTGGAGGGGAGCGAACCCATCCAGTCGGCATTGACACTGCCGATCCCCGCAGGTCGCGTCTTCATGTCAGAAACGGCCTGTCACAAAACCCCGGTCAGGAAACCGCTCTCTGGTGCAAATGCACTCTCGGTGACGGGTTCCCGTGGGCTCCCAACAGGTTAAAACTACTGTAGATCATCTCGGAATATTAATCTACACATATCACCAGTTACAAACGTCCTCCGACTAGACACCTGATCGAGTGTGACCTGCTTCCTTGCCCGATTAGCCTACCGGTAGGCTGTGGCAAGACGTCGCGGTGCGCTTTTTCCCAACCGGACAACCGGGCATCCCTTGAATAGGCCGGCGGGTGGCTAACGACCGTGATAATCGGCTTAGAGAGAAATTCCACTTGTTATCCCCCCCCATCCACCAGCCCCCCTCTCCTGCCACTTAACTTGTTCACCTGCTGCATGTGTGTGAAGACCACCATTGGACACACACACATACACAAACACACATACACACGCACTCACAGACAGAGAGAGAGAGAAAGGCGACAGATGGGAAAGTCTTCTTGTCTTAGTTGGACTTTGTTGTGATCCAGAGTCAGCAAAGCGTGACGTGTTGGCTGTAAGGATGGATGCTCATAAAGCATTAATCAGCTCATATGAATCATCTCTTCTGTGAGTGCTGGGCTGATGTGATTTGGCAAAGCTCTACATCAGGGGTGACATCAAAACCTTCATGCGTCTGTTCAGATGTTAAGATATTTTTTGGACCATTTAATTAAATTCTATTTTATTCTATTCATAACACTGGGACGTATTGGAAACAACATATACAGGCAAAGGCTGGTCATTTTTTTTTTTTTTTTTTTTACCACTGATCCACATAAAATAATATTTGAGTTCAAAGAAAATTTCTTAAACTACATTAAACTACATTTGATATTTTTATTTCGTCTTCACAGCTGTTGCGGTTTGCACAACCATAAGCCTGCAGCTCCATCTACTGGTGCAGCACTTTAACTGCCACTGACTCCAGAGAAGTGGTAAAATAAGAGCTCACACTCTGCCACTATTTCCGTCAACTCCCCACCTGCATTCCGCTAAGACCCGCCCTACTCTGCCTCTGATTGGCTAGTACTCGTTACCTTCGTTGGTTATCTGTAGACATGAGGATTGAGATGGTTAGGGTTAGGCTTAGAGTATCAGGACCTCAGCAGGGAAAAAAACGCATTTCCATCATCCTAAACATCGTAAATGTGTCCTGCCTTGGCATCTTCCATTTTGAACATCCATTTTTTTGGTACAAATTACCTTCACATTTGTCACTTTGCGTCTGGAGCCTGCGAAAAAAACAGCACAGAGTTCATATAAAATGTGTGATTCTCACTTTGGTTGAATGTTTTTGTCAGTCTAGACAATCTGGGGTTGAAAATCGGATTCAAAGGTAAATTTAGGAACTGCAGTCAGTCTCTACATGGATATATCTATTAATATCAATCCAGACATAAACTAATTAATGTTGTCGCTTCAGGCACACTCATCAGCCCCAAGGACAACAAGTCCCATAAAGCATTGCGCCCTGCACGGACTTGTCGTTTGTGTGTACGTTTCCATGGGGAACTGTCACACACAAACGCGCGCGCATCTTATCGTAAGAGCTTGTGTTTAGACACTACGTTAATTTTATCTGAAGAAACTTGGTGCAATCAGCGGACCCAGACAACGGCCGAACAAAGGAACAACACCCCTAAATGGTGAGTTTAAGAGCATTAGAGGAAGAAGAGGACAAGTTGAAAGTGAGGGATAGGCCTGTTTAAAGATCAGGAGAGCTGTCAAAGCTGACATGTCAACAACAAATGTTTTTTCTTCTTCTTTTCAGATAGACGACACTGTATGTTTTATTTGAGTTCATCAAAACTTATTTTTAGAGTAAAGCTTTACGAGGAAGCTTCTGTTTAATGAGCCCGCTGTGTGCTAAGTTGAAGTAATAATGAGAGTAGATGGATTTGTGAAGACAAAGTAGATTCTGACAGTGTAATCACATTTAGAAGTCTTGATAAAATGTAACTCAGTGTTTCTTTTCCACTGTCAAGTTATTGTCCACATGTGTTTTCAGTAGCCTATAATTGTCCTTGAATAGCTTCCTAATGTCTTGTGGCCTGGATACATCTTAATTCCTTTTAAATCCCCCCACAACAGATTGCCATATGTGAAAACTGAGTGCAGGCCAGCAGTCCTCTGGCTGGCCTCTCCACTTGTCTTATTGCTTATTGTCTCAGGGAGACATGGATATCAAGCAGGTTCCTGTGTAGGAAGAGCATTTCTAAATTTACAATGGAATATAATACATGTAAACATCTACATGCAATGTGCAAGAATGATAAATCCTTAAGCATACAAACACCGTGCTTTTACATATTGTTATTTGAAGCAATGATTCAGTCATTAAATAACTAACAGGAATCACAGATCCAATTGGGGATCGTCTGTGAGTGGGAGTTTCTGGCCCCATTCAATGAAAGAAACACTAATCTTATTTTGTTTAGCTGTCCTTGGCTTACCTATGACTGCATTCCCTTTATTAACCCACATACAGCAGGTTAGCATTCAAGGATAGATGCAAATGGCTCACAGATGGAAGTCATATCCTTATGCCAAAATACTCATCATGAAGCCTATGTTGCTTAAAACATGTATGTAGTTCATAATTTTTTGGAAACAAGGCGTATATCCATAACTCTTTATTTATCAAGGAAATACCAGTTTTTCTGACATTTTGGTACCCTTCTTATAACAGAGTGTACATGCTGTCTTTTCAGTCAAGTCTTACAATTACACACATTCACAATTGGTGATTGCTCTTTAACCAGACTTAACTGCCTTGCTCAAGGTAAATTTAATGTAAGTTGAAGAAATAGCAACTTTTTGGTTGAAATCCCACTTTCTGCAATTTAATGACACATTTTATGGATGAGTTTATACCTTGAGGATAATTAAAATGGCCAAAGCAACTATTATCCAGTGGAATTAATAAGGGAACACTTGTTGCATCAATATAACCTATGAAACTCTGCCTGTCCTGGATGCACGTAGCATCATGTCATCAATGTTGTAGTCCATAGATTTATGTTGAGTTGCTCAGGTATCATGAAGGACATTTCTGACACTACAAAAAGATCAGAATTACCTTGAGTCTTCAATTTGAACAACGTCCACTGGACAACCCAACATGAATCCCCCATTTAAGAGGATAAACTAGGCTTAAAAGGTCTCAAGGAGGCTGCTCGGTTTACCCTATAGTCTATTATACATGAAGTCAATATGAGAATGCATATGTAGATATAATTCGAAGGCATTAGAGTAAGAAACACATTCAGGGACAGACTTTGCAACCTAAAACAGAACAGAATACATTATAGCAACTGTTGCAGTGAGAAGATCTGCTTAGTTTTGCTATTGTTATTTAAAAAAGTCCTTAGGGAGGTTTATTTGTCTGAAATACAACATAACAGTGTGATCACTGTAGCCTGTGGCGTCAATCAAATCCTCTCGTCAGGCAATGTGCTTGGGAAAGGTGGTGGATACCGGTGAGCATGATGGTGATGTAACATCCTATTTACATCCCCGTTGGCCTAATCTGCCTAGGGCTGGCTGTGTCATCTCCCTTGGGTAGGCATGTTGGAGCCTTCTACTAGTGTGACACACACCTAATCCTCCTCACTGAGGGAAAAACAAGAAATGGTCCTGGCTGGTCTTTGTCCTCAGATCTCTTAGGTTTTTTCAGGTGTGGTTAAGACAACTTACAGGTCTCATTTTTGTGATTTTTCGTATTTGTAGTTGACATGTATGTATGCTGCTGACAATGTTCATTTCTTTACTGTCACTGAAGGCTTGCAAAGGCACAGTATTGACTGTTGACTGACCTACAGCAAGCTTTTCTACCGATGGATAAGTTACTGCAAGATGAGTTTTGAGCTTCAAGAATCGGGGACCTTTGTGACATATTGGGCAACTGAAAATCCTTCCTCCTGGGAGAGAACAATCAAACTCTTCTGGAGAAGAGGACGGTGAAACAAAGACAACATTTCTTCAGCAGAAGAGGACGGGAAACAGGATAGAGATTTGATCAATGAATCAACACTGCATTTCCACAACTCGTGTCACGCACAAGGAAAGTTAACAAGCTGATGAAACCATCTTGAGAGATGATGAATCGCTACACCACCCTGAAGCAGCTGGGTGATGGAACCTACGGCAGCGTGCTGATGGGGAGAAGCAACGAGTCTGGAGAGCTGGTGGCTATTAAGAGGTGAGAATTGTCCATCATATCAGCAGTTTGATCACTTGATATAGTCCATTACAGAGATTTTGACCACTTCCTGTTCTTATTTGTAATTTTCAAGGTGTGAGTATGCCTAACCCTAACCCTAACCCTAACCCTAATCCCAACCCCTTTGAACAATTATAGTTTGTATAATTTTCATAACGTTACAAAAAAAGAAATTTCAAAGTGACATTTAGGTCTAATTCCAGTTCCCTGCCATCACCAGGGCAAACAAACCAGCTGCCATGCCTTTGTTTCTGCAGCATGGCAGCAGGGTTCAATAATACATGAGATACCGGGAGATGCGTCCACTGGTTGATTATTTGGTTACCATGCAAGACAATACATGTGGTGACGGTGAAAGAGAGTGAAAGTAGAGGGGTGTGTGTCAGGTTGCTGACATTGTGGAGGGGATGACCGAAACTGGCAGGTGCCCAGAGAGGAGTAAGGGATATCTACACATTCAATGACACTTACATAATTCCAGATGGAGGGAGTTGCTCAAAGATTATAAAGGTGTCAAGTGTACCAGGTGGTGTGTGGCTGAGGGATTTCGATGTACAATTAAAACAATTGTGTCAGGATGTGTTTGGAGACTTAATTCAAGTAGAGAAAATTAATATTAAAGCCTGCAGAGTTAAGAATATCAGTTTAGGTCATCTTACATTCTACAGCTTTTGCAGGTTTTGCTCATGAAATGACATGATCTGAAATTTGAGACACCTCATAAGAACTGAATTATTAATGGAGACTCACTAAGGAAATTTGTAAAGATTGTGACACTATTGTATGTTGGGTGCAATTTATATGACCTGCAAATGTAATATGCTCTACTCCTGAGTTGATGCATGTATACTGTAAATTAACAGCTGCCTTTGACTTCCTTTCATAGAATGAAGAGGAAGTTTTATTCATGGGAAGAATGTATGAACCTAAGAGAAGTGAAGGTAAGGATGTTCAAGAGTGGTCAAGATTAAGAAGAAGGATAATTCATGTTGTATATGATACTTAAATTCAGCAGCTTTTTGAAGTTACTTGTCATGTTTAATCTTTAGTAAGTAAATGAAACGGAACAAGGACACAGTGTCATAGATACGAAGCAACAAACATTCTTGCATTTCCAAAGTGGTATGACCCATCCCCAGTATTTCACAGAACACTAAATTCTTTTGATTAGCCTAGTTTCTTTGAAAAGATGGAATAAAATCTCTAACCCGATGGCAAATAAATTTCTTAGACTCATTTCCTCCAATCCAAGCTTCCAGATTTCCCTCTTTAATGTTTTTCGATCTCGAGAGTATTTATGGCAGTGAAAAATTACATGCTCTACTGATTCCTCTATTTGACAGTGCTCACATAATCCTGATGTTTGTTTCACGCATCATACTAATAGCCTACTCAATTCTTGATTGGGCAAAGGTGCGTGCCAAAATTTATTTATTGCTAGAGTTTGCTAGATTTACTAGCCCGACATGCCATTTTACTTGCCCCGGGCAATAATGCAAGCCTTATTACTGAATCATGATAATATTTTAATGTGATTTTATACAACCCAACAAATAGTATACAGTTATGAATGCCTGCAATTAAGTTAGAGATACCTCATACTGTAACTGTAAGTCATAGTAATTACAAAAATGTATTGTTATTATGTTGGGGAGTTAAGTAACATGTCTGTTAAATCTGTTATTAGATGTATTTTACATTAGCAATACTCTTCTTGTCTTCTCATGATGTGTCACACCAGTCTTTGAAGAAACTGAACCATGCGAATGTCGTGAAGCTGAAGGAGGTAATCAGGGAGAACGATCACCTGTACTTTGTCTTTGAGTATATGAAGGAGAACCTCTACCAGCTTATGAAGGACAGGTAAAAAAATAACTACCACATTTTACAATGCAAATGTTTGGACAAGGTGTATAAACACTGTGGTTTCTAGCTGGAAATCATGACACAAAGTTACCAAATGTCAGTATTTGGTCAGGAGCGACCCTACGGCATCACTCCTCCTCCTGACCTCAGGAAACAAATCTGTTAGATCCATAATAACACTAGTAAGGTTTTGTGATGGAATTTTGCAGGATTTTGCATATTTTAAAAAGCAGGAGGAAAAAGATATATGTATATCTATACCTATTACTTTGTGTGTACAGAAGCAACCAAAGTGCTGTTTAAGATGATTCTGACATTAGCAGGTTTATGAGAATGCTCTTAATTTTATGTTTACAGAAGAAAATTATTCCCTGAATCAGTGATAAGAAACATAAGCTTTCAGATTTTACAAGGCCTGTCATTTATTCACAAACATGGTAGGTGTACCGTGTTCCCCTTACGTCTTGCAATTGCATGAGAGTGGTTTCATACTGCAAGATTCACTGCATCAAAGTAATGAGAGAGCTATAAAGCTATGAAATATGGACTATTTTAAGTCTTCAATGGTAAAATTGGTGATTAATTAATGAAAATCGTGTAGTATGTGAACCCTCAATAACTGCCTTGTTTAACGGTCTTATCGAACTCTCTAGTCTGCAGTTCTATAATAAGTGGATGTGTGGATGCATCATATGTATGAAGCAAACGTATTCTGAGAGCGGAAATAACAGACTTCAGAGTCATTTTAATCCCACATGGTCATGTTTAATCAGAGGAGAAAAAATTTATACAAAGTTATGTAAATGCAAACATACACATACAGTCAGAACCAGCCTGCATTTGACATACATTGCCATGCTTCCACACAGCCAATATGCATGTACTTTTCTGGCTTTCTTTTTCTTTTAACTGCTTTTCTTTAATTTCTCTTTTACCCTTCTTTCCTCCCTTTCTCTGTCTCTTTGGTCTGTTGTTAGAGAGAATAAGATGTTCTCAGAAAATGAAATTAGGAACATCATGTTTCAAGTGATATCTGGGTTGGCTTTTGTACATAAGCATGGTAAGAAGCTTTACTCTGTCACTTTTTGCCTGTCCGAAAAGTAGTGTGGTTTTGGTGTGTTTGATATTGTAAAAAGTCTTGTAATTTAGAGTGACCCTTAGAACACCACAAACTCAGTACAATATATGTAAAGCAAAGTATGTGTTAAAAGGTGCCTAATATATTGATGTTAAACCTTCTGCAGGATTCTTCCACCGAGACATGAAGCCAGAGAATCTGTTGTGTATGGGTCCAGAACTGGTCAAAATAGCAGATTTTGGATTGGCCAGAGAGATCCGCTCTAAACCTCCCTACACTGACTATGTATCAACCAGATGGTGAGAGCACTTTTCTCATCATCATTTAAAAAAGAAAAAGCAGGCATATGCATCAAGAACAGTGTGACAAAGCATGTGTGAATTCAAGCAAAAGAGAGCTTCCTCCTTGTAAAATTCACCATGCAGTCTGTGTAATTCGCTTGTTGATTTGATTATATTCTTTGTGTAGGTATCGAGCGCCAGAGGTTCTGCTCAGGTCGTCTACCTACAGCTCTCCCATTGACCTGTGGGCTGTGGGCTGCATCATGGCTGAACTCTACACTCTCAGACCTCTTTTCCCCGGGAACAGTGAAGTGGACGAGATCTTTAAGATCTGCCAAGTCCTAGGCACTGTCAAGAAGGTTAGACGAAACTTAATTGTGAGAGGTGAAAATGGTTGACCTTAATTCAGGGTTTTAAAAATACATTTTCTGATCAGGTGCTGTAATAAAAGAAGTTTATCAAATAGAAATAAATATTGAGTAGGCTAGGATGAGGGTTCCTCTCTCTCCAGTGTAAAGCAGCTTAAGAGTGCTCCATGCCAATCAGGACGCCACTTCATTTCAAAGGCTTTCCCCAAATCCATCACTATTAACTCTGATTGCTAAGCAGAAAGCCTTCAGAGCTCTATTTTGTAATGACCTGGTCAGGAACTGAGTCTGTAACCTCTACAACAAGGGCAGGCATTCAGTGCCACTCATGTGTACTTCACATTGGTTCATGGGTACATTGGTTGAAAAGGTTCATTAGCACACAAGATGAGTCTAGTGTAGGGTTATACATTTTTTATGATGTATTGTATAATTGCACTGGAGGTTCTTTCATTAAATCACTTGTTGGTGCTGACCAGATGTGTTCAGGGGGTGCTGGGTTTCATTTGCATCATTATATGTGATCTGCACAGAGCAAAATGTCATGTTCTCACAGTGCAAAATGACACAAAGGTATCTAATGCAGACTTACAAGATGACCCTACAAGTTCAATTTTCTTATAACTCAGTGGCTGTAAACAGTGCAGAATCAATTATTGCTTGTACTGAGACAATGCTCGCTTATAAGGTCCCATATATTTACTGCATGTAACCATGCAAATAATACACATGCCTTTTAAACTGTACTTAAGCACATTGCCATAGATTCTAAAAAGTAAAAAATATTTTCAAAGGTGAGCTATTAATATATAAATACTAGCAAAAGAAAATCTCCTACTTCAACCTCTAAACACCTGTTTAATAAATTTAATAATGTGGGACCATCTGACTGTCTCCTCCATTAGTTGGATTGGCCGGAGGGCTACCACCTGGCTTCAGCTATGAACTTTCGCTTCCCCCAATGTGTGCCGACCCACCTAAAGACCCTGATCCCAAATGCCAGCAACGAGGCTATTGCCTTGATGAAGGACCTGCTGCAATGGGACCCCAAAAAAAGACCCACTGCTGTACAGGTAGGCAGACTAATGTTTCAAAGTCTGGGTGTAAAACTTCAAAGCTTTAGTTTCCATGTCTGTCCAACATCAGTGTCATTTATTGGGAATAAAAGTATTAAATATTATAAATATTTTAACACATAACAGCCACAGTGATAATTATTCACGGTTTGCATTGTGTTTGGATTGTCATTTTCTAAAACTAAGTATGACCTGGACTTGAAGCAAACTTTTAGATCAGAAAAAACACCCACCTATCCTCAGAGAATGAATTGTGATTACAGTGCACCACTCACCACATGCAGATTATCTGTAGCTCCAATACTGTGATTGCATTAGCATCCTAATCCCAATCAATTTAAATAGTGCTGAAGCTATACATCATCCCCTCTGCCAGTAGACAATGTTCCACCTCTGCTGATGTCACGTATGTGTATTATCTCTAACACATAGTCATTACATAGATGGACATAATTTACACCCTAGTGAGATAGTTGAATTACTCCATCAGCCTTGAGTAGGAAACACCTTTCCAGAGGGAGTGACAATGCTTTTCCATTCTCTGCTTACAAAGCTCCCAAGTGTTTTGGTTCTATAAGGATACATCACATCCAATTTTAGCCTATTATTAGAAAACCCTCATGATTCATGCTAAACCTAGACAGCAAACAAGTCATTATTTGTATGGAATAAAGTCTGCACTGCATATCCATCATCATCATCAACATGCTCCTGCTTTTTTTGTCAAGTTATTATACTTGTAAGCTGTGTAAGTTTATCAGGATGTCTTATGCATTAAGGCACATCTTGTACATACAGTTGGAGACATCTTTATTGTGCTAGAAAACAATGTTTGCAGAATATTCAGAATAACAGAACAGCCATCTGTATTCCTTTCTCTCCCTGGCTAGTCCCTACGTTACCCGTACTTCCAGGTTGGCCAGATCTTAGGGCCTCGTCCTCAGAGCCAGGATGTCAAGAAGGTCCAGGCCAGACAGATGGCTCAGAAGCAGATCTCGGAGTCCAAGAATGATCCCCAGCAGTCTTCTTCTGAGTCCAAAGCCTCCACATCATCCTCCAGAAACCCCCACCACCACCACCACCACCAGCAGCATCAACCTCTTCAGCAGATCTCCCTGCCCCAAGCTGAGAGTAAACCAGCAGGCTCCAGCTATGTAGTGAGTGTTTCTGCGAAAATCAGACATGTATTTATTGTTTTTTTAAATTTTGTTTAAATTATGGTGGATACCAAGATCATGAAAATGCATAGAGGCAGAGAAGGAGTGGGAGTTAAATTATTAAGACAGATTTTATCAATCCAAATGTGCAGAAGGCAGCGTCGCTGGGTAGTGAGAACAATGTTGCTGGTGGCGGGATGGGCGTGCTGAAGAGTGGCAGACGTCGCTGGGGCCAGACAGTGGCCAAGACCTCAGACAGCTGGGAGGATTCTGACCCATCGGAAACCGCTGTCTCCAATTCCAAGAAACCCAGCTTGGGGAATGAAGAGGAGGAGAAGAGCCCAAGGGAGCACCGCCCACAGTAAGTGCTATAGTGTCTTAACTGGAGTGTCAATTTGACGAAAATGGAATGATCTACACTCAATATAGTGATGCGTGCAGTGTTAAAGTTATCTATCTCACATGTCCCTCAGTATTAGTAGAACATTATCTGCTTATGGTCATATATTCTGCACTTTTCTAAAAACTTAGTTCGTATGTAGGCACATACTGTACCCTTCTGTATCTGGTTTCTGTTTTTCAGGCCCAAGGAGCAGAAACCTCTGTATTCCTTCAGCACAGTTACCAAGCTACCCAACAATGTTAAGATTGGCCAAATGGACTCCAGTCTCCCAGGATCTGCTGCACGGCAGCATTATCTCAGTCAATCACGATACCTGCCTGGTAAGACTGCATGTCTAATAGCCAGTAATGTAATTTGCATGTCATTTTTGATTTTGGATCTTTTTTGGATTATCTATTTTGGATTTCCCCTCTTTAACTACCACTGAAATGTATTTCTAAACTTTGTTTTATTGTAGCCTTGTGGTTTGTAGTCAAGCTAGACTGCTGGTAGATCTTATTGTCTTAAAAAACAGCCATGTAGCAAAGTCAGCTAGTTCGCAAATATCAATAAATATTAGTTATGGAAACAAACATCAACCAAACTTATGGTGTAACTCATGGGAAGTACAGATCATAATCATAAAAAATCGAACTGTTAAGTAGTAAAATGCATAGAATTGGATCACAGGCATTAGAGGACACTAAAACCTTTTTCTTTATGGCACCCCCAGTTTTTCCTTCTGTCAGATACCTTCTAATTGTGTGCTTTGTAATGCAAGCAGCACAATAACAAATCAATCTAACATATAAGAAGCATCATCCTAATATCAAGTCAAAATGACAAGGCATCAGTGCAATCACCTTGAATCATTTACCTGCTCAGTTTCATGAAAAAGCAACAAAACAGTTGTAGAATTCATACTTTCTAGAATTCATCACATAATTTCTGTTTCTTTAAGGTTTGATCGGCAAGAATCAGACTTCCTCTGGTGATAAGGAGTTGAGTGGTATGACGCTGCGGGACTTGTGGGAGAACTCCTCAAACACTGTAAATAAACCACTTGCTCCTATTGGAGCGGGATTATCTGTCACCAGAGCCAACGCAGGTAAGGACTGCTGATGTCTAATGAAGAGGTTGTTAAGGGGTTTGGTGGAGTGTGCAACGGAGGACGCTCTGGTGTCCAGATTTCACTAACATTATTTCCAACAAAATGTGTGTGTTTTTTGTGAACACTGAGAACAAATTGCATGACAGGACTTGTAGAGCTCCCACAAAGAAGAATAAATGACTGTGCTTTCCAGCGTTTTCCAAGAAAAATCATTGTCTTTTAATGCAAGTATCTTGTTATGTTCACCAGTTTTTATGCCCTGATTCTTCAAAGACTCTTTCAAAGTTTATTTTACCCCTCACCTGATAGAGGATGTTTGAAAAAAACAGATGTAGACCTACACTATGAAACTCTGTGGTATAGAACATGCAGACTTGCAATATCCAAAGACAAAAAAACCCTTTGTCAAACTTAAACCCATTTATCTGTGTATTTCTGTGAACCTGTGACTCAGCTAACATCTTATATTTAGCAACAAAATGAGAGAAAAGTATCAAATCAGTGATATAAATAATGACTAAGCTGCCTCATTTTACCATGCAGTGGAAACCTGGCTTCTGTCAGTGTCACCTACTGTTACATAACTTGACACCGTCCTCTTTGTGACAAAAAAGGCCCTAAATGCTAATGATGCAGCTAATGTCTCCTGATCAGTAGTTATGGTGCCATGGACACAGCAGTGTTACGAGTGAGCCCAAGTGTCTGCGACTTTAGAGATGGGAGATCTCTATAATTCATTTGTCATGTAGATAGACACACAATATGGGTCCCTGCTGTGCACCCTCCTTCTCTCTCTTCTTCTGCTCACCTTGTCTCTCCCTCTCCATTGCTTATTCATGAGATTAAGACCGTCAGTGTAAGATCAAGTGTTCCTTAAATGGCCCTCAGCTGCACCCCCTGCTCATTTGTCCCACCCCTAGCACTCACACACACACACACACAAATGTCTGTTTTGATTCTACTCACCTATTATCATGCATATATTTTTTCATTAAAATCAAGATCCTCCTTTTTATTTCCTCTCTTTCTGTAAACTGAGATGAATTGAGCAGCTTCATCAGTGCTAACATGCACACACAAATGTCATTTTGTCCCTTTGACATTGGTGCTCTGTATATCTGTTCTGCTCTCTCAGTTTTCTCATCCATTTTTTCCTTTCTCTCTGATTGCATGCGTATCTTCTCCAACTCTACTTTTTGCTGTGAGACTAGAAGAGAATGCCTCTAAATCTGTGGATAGCCCACCAGAGAAAACTGTTGTTAAAGAAAGAATACTGGAGAAAATTGATCTCTCCAAAGGTACTTAATTGAGATGGCAACATGTGAACTGTCTCTGCTGTATTTCACAGTTTGAAGCGATGGTGTAATCTTAAATATCTGTAACTTCTCCTTTGTGAGTTATTTCAAATGCAAAAACTCTTCTGTGTACAAACATTGCTGTAGTAAGTAGAATAGCTTGAGGGTAAAATCAGATAAACTAACAACTAGCATGTCAGCTGATCCAACAAGCTTCAAGTATTCAGCCAGTGACTTAACATGTGAAAGAAACTAGCTGGTAAAAGCTCTGCAGGAGACAAGGGTACAAATACACAGTTATAATTGAGAACTAAGAGCTCCAGTTGCTAAATAGATGGTAAATTGCACTACAACCACAACATCTTTATAAGAGAACAATAAGGCATTTGCCTAATTACACTGATAAGAATCTGTGACTGCTGGGTGAAGCAGATTGATGGCAGCACTTGAATGACTTCAATCACTTGGTAGTAGTCGTCTGTTTGGATCCTCAGCAGCTGTTACATATGCAATAGCTACTTCACATGCATTCACACAAATAATATGTATCAGAAAGCCATGTGTGAGAACATTTATTAGAAGTTGAAAATTAATTAAAGTAACAATCTCGAAGATGCTTTGTTCTCTTTGGCGGCACCTTTGGCAATAAGTGGTAATTGCAGGTGTGTTTTTGGACCTCACTTCCCAGAGAGTCGGACAGTGTCGCCTGTTTGACGTCCATTAGTTGGCAGTTGAAGAGTGACTCTGTTGCGTTAGCTCCGCGTACCCTCTCTAGGCCTTTGCGGACCAACCATTGCTGGGTGATGGAAAATGCGTCATTAGCTGTGCGCCGCTTGTCATTTTTCCCGAGAAGGGTCTAATTGCAGTCTTGCAGACTTAGACGACACACCCACTTCACAACACGACACAACCCCCCTTATGTTCTTACCCTAACGACATGCTACACGACACTCTCCCTGGCATTCTTGCCCTAACCATAACCATCTCACTCCTCATGTTAAATCTAACCAAGTGGGTATTTTGTGTAGAGTACTGTGAGTCTGCAGATAGACCTTCTTGTTTTTCCAGGGAATGTCGCCACCGACACCCAATTTGTAATACTGCAAATGCAAGGGCTTTCATCAGTGGGCCAGAGGCTTAATCATGATTATGTTACCTCAATTGGCCATAGATAGTGACTGAACAGACATTTACTTAAATGAAAATCTTCAAAATTATTACTTTAAGTCATCCCAATTCATAATGTGACACTATAGTAAAAGTGATAATTAGCTAATGTGTTTTTTGCCCTTCTTTTCAGGGAACTTTGTGAGCGCAAAGTACAACCTCTCTGGCGGTTACATCCCTTCAGTCCAAAAGAAAGAGGTGGGCTCAGTGGGACAAAGAATCCAGCTTGCCCCTTTGGCTGGCCAGCACACAAGTGAGGACTTATTTCATTTATATAAAGCCAACAAACTGACACTTGGATGGTATATTCAGTGGTCAGGTGTTGCTTTTAGCCAGATAGCTTCAAATATTAAGAGCTACTTTCAGAGGAAACCATCAAATCTAAATATATATATATATGTATATGTCATGAACATACAGTATATATAATGTGTGGCTTTTTTATTACCTTTTAGATTACAAAGATACCAAAACTGATCACGGCAATACAGTATTATGAATTAAATTCTGCTTTTTTGGTCATGTAAGTTCACAGTTAGTGTGTGGTTTATAATCAATGTACAAATGCTGGCTAAAAATGTTGCATTGCACCTTACCAACATCCCTAACTCTTAATCTTAAATTAATACAAGCTCAATTGTCTCATCATTCCCAATTGATATTCTTGTATTTCAGTCCTTCTCTCTTCACTTCCTAGTTTCTTGCTAGTTTCTTAATATTTCCACCCAAACTGTCACTCACTGTGACTATGTTTCTCCTCTTCCTTCACTCTTTCAGTCAATCCTTCTTCTTCTCCTGATAATAAAAAAGACAAACCAAAATCTGCAAAGCCCAAGCCCATAACCAACTCATCTTTGAGTGAAACTAATGAAGGTATTGTCATTTTGTAATAGCTGCTGTTAGGATTTCTTTGGTCATTGTATTGCTTGAATCATTATATTAGTATTTTTAGAGGAAAAAACTGTCCCTCTTTATTGTTTTTCGCTGAAAAAATGTACCACTGTAGTATTTTGCCATTAGTCGTACAATACCTGATGTTTCTTTACTTTTGATGCTTTTTAAAAAATGTTCCTATTCATTTTTCGTTGGTGTGAAAGTGTCTTGCATGTGAGAAGGCTGTTAATAAAGACCTTGCTGTATAGCTAATGTAAATACTGGAGATAGACAAACTGACTGACTGGCACTTTCTTCCAGATTACGAGGGCTGGAAGAGGAGGACAGACAGGACTCAGATGAAGGGGAGCAGCTTCTCGGCTCTGGGGAAAAACTCTGGGAATCTCCTGACCAGAGCTCCCGCTGTTCAGCCTGTCCACGGCAGGGTGGACTGGACATCCAAGTATGGTGGGAATCGGTAGTTCAGCGAAGAAGGTGCTACAGCCTCTGCTGCCTGTTAGGGTGTCGTGCCTAGTGGTACACATCTTTGGCTAAAAAAAACATAAATCTTGAGTTTCAACCACATTCAAACTCAAATTTAATGAAACTACAAACTTCAATATGTTTCATGAGACAAATTACATTGAAAAATGAAGATCCAATCATCTTCAAAAATCAAATATAGAGGTAGCTGGTAGAGGATATAAAATATGTGACAAAAGACATGAACGAAACATTCCATATTCTTTTCATTAAGGCCATGTCACACTGGCGTCATTTTATTTCCAGTGAGCCTAGTACATGTAGGATCAACTTTTCTCTATCTTTTGAAGATGATGGTTGCCATGATGCTGTACTTGCAAGACAATTCCACTGTATTCCTGAAGGATCCAGTGTGAGCCAATTCTGTTAGTGCTGGGATATTCTGACTAGGATTTACATGTAGGATAGCCTTTTCATTTTTTACTCTAGTTTATATTGTCAAGTATTGTTTTAATTCTGATGAGGAATCATTAACATTTCCTGCAGTACTGTAATCACTCTGCTTTTACTCACCATACTACATAAAAACAAATCTTCACTGTAATGGCAATCAGAAGGATGACTTCAATTTATGCTGCTTATTGTGTATAAGTGCATACCTCTTTGTATTATGCAATGAATAAACTGAGTGTTTTGTAAACATTTTCATACAAATAAAGATATAAAAGTTTACACAAAAAGACAAGACAACCATTTGTATTATATAAACATGGTACTATATTTCATCCTCAAATATACACTTCTTTTTTTTTTACAAAATGATGTTCAACAGTAAAGGACAAATGCTTGACAGGACACTCCTGAAACAGAAGATGAAATCTACATGAGAGAATAGGGAAACTACAATTTTTCATTTGTTGATATCTTCACTTCATCATGACTCCTGGGGTTTCTGGAGCAATGCCAAACCAAGCTTCCCCACCATCAGAAGACTGGAACGAGAGGAAAACATTAGACTTTATTCACAGAGTATAAAATGGATCTTTACCCAGCTGGAAATAATGTTTTTTAGACTCTTAATTAGAGAAAGAAAATCTATTGAGTCATATGAATGAGATGGATACCTTGCTCCAGCCATCAAGCCAGCTGGCATGAACTTCCTTGATCCGTAGAATCTTTTTCCCATGACGGCAGCCAAGGCGCTTGATGTACCTGGAAAACATCAAGTAGAATAAAATATTAGTAAAAGATGGCTGCATTATGACCACAGATACAAATTGTTTTTCTAATTTAGTAACTCTTCAGTACACACCAAAAACATTTTAGTTTACTAACCGAGGGACACCCAAACATTATTGGGGTCATTGGAGATCTGGTAGGCGCCAAAACCCGCCATGCTCCCGAAGAGAAGACCAGCAGCCAGGGAGGGGACACTGCCTGAAAGAAACCACACACAGCAGGTCAACACCTGCATCTGACACCCACAGGTGAAAAGATCATGTATGAGGTGGATTGATGTGTTATGGGACGTTCTCAATTGTGTGTGCATGAAAATAATAGTATGGGCATGAATCCATTAATAAGACAAGAAGTTACAAGACCACTTCTACATTTTGAGGATTTGTAAAGGGGATGAATGCAACCACCAGAGATTCAGTGATAAAAGTGTGTCAAACAATCAAGCAGAAATATCATTATTGTTATAATCTCAATGCATTTGTGCGTTTTAAGGATTTGAGCCTGTAGAGCAGGTTGAACTTTAACCTTCCACCAAAGCTTTCTGTTTAATACAACACATACCTGCTTTCACGTAACCCATGACTCCCCCGGATGCGACAAGGGCTGCGTACCCATATCCTACCCAATCCACAGACATGTTGGATACCTGTCAGGGCCACAGTGCGGTCAGTGAGGTAACAAACAAAACGTGCACAGTATCTATTCAATCCAAACACCTCTCTGTTGTGTAACTAACATAACTTACATTTGCAAAAATACCAGAAGAGCTATTTGAATGCTGCAACACAGAGCTGTTGCAGCAAACTAGCGGAACCAACACGAGATATGGAAACATTGTAGCATCAGAGAAATTGTGTCGCAGTCACACCGCAGCGCTCATCTGTTTATGACCATAAAATGTCACATTTCTGGCTCCACAGAGGGCCATCTGTGTGTCTGGCTCTACAGATAAGACCAACTGCTTCACAGAGCCTCAGCATGAACACCAGGAGCATAAACTAGCATAACTGTTGTTACAACACATGCGGGGCTTACACGAAAGGGTTAATATTAAATCTACTGGAATATGTGGAAATTGAAGCTGGCATTAGCCCTTTACGAATGTCTCATATAAAAACGGGCAACTCACCAATTTATACAACCTTGCTGCTTCGGTTTGTCCTCTGTCACTGACCAGCAGCAGCGTGTTCTACACCGAACACAAATAATTGGTACACAAAACACTCCGCAAGGTGCCCGATGGGAAATGTAGTTCTTAGTGGTGTTACGTTCAAAACAGGGGGGATTTTAAGATGGATAAAATTAATTGCTAGTTGAAGTCAGATAAACGATGGCAGCTTTAATCCCATCTGGTTTCTAATAGAAGTTATTCATATTTTCAAGGCTGATTTCTGGATGTATTCAAAACTTTGCATCACCATACAGTAGGTTCACCAAAACGTGTGCTTGATTTTTAAATGCATAAGCTCAAAATTACAAAAACTATGTGTACATAACAAATAAATGAAGATAGTTGAAAAGGTAGACTGAAACAGACTGTGAATGTTTATAAAACCACCACCAGGGAAAACATTTAAGTGTGTACGTGTCATTGTAACATTCACATTTAAAATGTGGGTTTGAATTTTCACTTGCAATTCTATGCTGCTGAGTAGCCTATGCTTGGTCTACGTCGCTGACATGATGCTTGTTGCTGCACAAGCAAAAGAAATCTCCTTGTATTGTCCATGCATTGTCCTTGGTTTTTGGGCACTGAACTAGGCAACTAGTGTGAGGCAGAGGTCATAATTAGCTACTTCCTAGCACTTTTTAAACTTCCCACTGTACCTGAACGTCACATTAACTACTACTGCTACCAATGATAATAATTTTAAATAGATACATACCATTACTTAGCCTATATTTGTAAACCATAATATACATAATACATTTTGTATGTCTTTATGTTAATAACATGAGCAATTTAAAACATTAAATGGTAATAATTAATCTCATTTTTGTAACCTATAATTTTACATTGGCACCTCCTAATTAGGTGCCCTTGAACAAAGCTTCCCCGTCTGTTCCCACACTGATGCATTAGATGACACACCAATATTTGGAAAGAACCCTCAGAGAAACCTCATTTATGAGGACTTAAAAAAAAAAAGAAGTTTGTCATACTTTCTTAAAATGTGTTAGGAGAGGAGCAAACATCAGGGAGTCTGAGCCCTGTCACCGAAAAGTCATCCTCATCAGCTCACATATTAACTCCAGTGTCAAGACATCCATCTAACAGTGAAATTCAACTATTTGCGCCACTTGAAGGACCGTTGATTGTCTTCAGACAGCAATGTGGGAACTAGTTTTATTTTTACGACCACAAGATGGCACCAAAGGATAAGTTAAAGTAGTGTTTTATGGTCTGGCATAACATCCCAAAGGTTTAACTGGACATGAATGATTTTCTCAATGCTATTTCAAATATATTTTGATTAACCTTCAGAAAAAAAGCCACACAGAATATCAGCTCTCACTGCATCGGATCGGAATGTGTGTTTTCAGCATTTGTTGGGCGATTTCCATGAAAATGTGGTTTAGTGAAAGAAGTGTGATTAAAGTTCATGAAGAAGGACAGGTGGTTCCAGGTCAACACGAGGGCTTAACCAAGCGCTATGAATGGCGTCTATTTAAATTTTGGTCAAGTTATAAACAAATTTCACATTTGCACAAATTTTGACCCGAATTTTAAAAGTAGGATATTTTATATTTCACTTATTTGGCACATGTCCTCTTTGACCATCTGCTTTTTGGACTGGCATCGGTTTGGCAGTCACACTTAGGCCTACTGGAATGCTCACTCCGCACACATTCTCATTTGGTTTCAATTACCTGCAATATTGTCTTAAATCGAGTGACGGCGTGTCGTCGCTCTTCTCCTGAAGCAAGGTGGCGCTAGAATACAATTTATCTACTCCGAGAAGCAGCGTTTTACACAATGGGCCTGAAACCATCTCACTCAACAGACACCAATTTCATGAATTTCACGAAGGTACATGTGGCTTTTGTATCCCGAGTGCTGGTGACGGGATATTCACTGTCTTCAGCAGTCAGGCACGTCCAGCTGGATCGAGTCTGTAGCCAGATATCCTCGCTACAAATCAAACTGGGCATCTTTTCTGAGATGATTTTCCAACTTCTCCACAACTTGAGGTTTAGGAATGACTCCCAACACCGACCAGTATTTGAAAACAAAGAGGAAAGGAGGAGAGACAATGGGGAGAGAATGTTTCACAACAGTTTTGGCAATGAGGAGGACGCGTAAATTACGCATGAAGATCAGCTTGTGTCTCAGTGATTTTTAATTTTTGAAAACACAGACACGGCATTACACACACAAAGATAAACTCACGCCATAACCACTAAAACTAATGTAACTGTAAATAATAATTATAATAATAATGATAATACTAATAATAATGATACCGATTTTCTGTAATGTGTCTAAATATGAATGGCTGTACAAAGTGCCTGAGGTGCAGCCGTTGCCGACGCCTATTAAACACAGCTCGCAGTTTTAGGAAGCTGGAAGTTGCCGGAGGCCTGGTGCTATGGTGGAAGTGGTTGAAACCAAGCCCTAGACAAACAGGCTGGATATTCAAAAGGGACCCCGCTCTTGTCTGAGAGTAACCCACTCTCAGACAGCTCTGCTTTAAAACTTACTCCTCCCTTAGTGCGCAGAGCCCCAAACAATATTTCTGATCCCCCCTCTTACCCCCCTCTCCTTTGTCCAGGCCTGGTAAGGTCTATATAGCTGCAGGTATTGTGTGTGCAGTTAAAATGTGTTCGCCTTTGAAGTCAAACATGAAGGCTTGTTTTAAATATTAACACCACAAAAATCTATAGATTCTATGTGGAATTATGCAATTCCAAAAAAAAAAAAAAAAAAAAAAATACAACTATGAAGGATTTATTGGGGGGATAAATGCAAAATTTAATATTTTCCTGTAAAAAGTTTGTCCAGTATTCTCAGTGCATGCGTTAAGTATGTTTAATAACGTGTGCTCGAGTCATCCATGCAGATGTCTGCATTTGCTTTCTGGATGAGCGACATGCACCGCAACTGTGCGTCCCGTATGCAGCCAGCCAGCATGTGTGTGTGTGTGTGTATGTGTGTGTATGTGCTCCGTCAGAAACTTTAAAAAGGGAGAAAGGGTGTTTTAGATTACAGCTCTGACCATTATCACCCATGTGAGCGCAAGTGTTGCTCTCTTCTCTGTGTGCGTGTATGTGTGCGTGCGCGAGAGAGAGAGCTCATTCGCTCTTGGCCCGGGGGGTCTACATAAGTATGTATTAGAAATAAACAGTGGATAAATAAATAATGACCCTCACAATAGCAGGGTAGCTTTCTGTGTAGAAGTAATGATGTTGGCAGTTAACCTTCAAGTTTTTTTTTTTTTTTAAACTTGACACAGTTTCATTTGCAGTGAGAATTCATGTTTTCTATCAACACAAAACTGTGAAGAAAAAAAAGAATGGGAGGGTTAATTGGTTCATAGGACTAACAGATGTGTCCCTTTTACTTTTATGTCACTTTAAAACAAACATGTAACCTATGTAATGTACAGTATTTTTTATCTTCCTCCGTTTTCCTTCATTTTCTGAGCTATAGCATATTTCTAATAAGTCATCATTATCATTTTTTTTTTCCACCAGGAATGGAAAGTTGGCTCAACCCACACCACAGGTTACCTGCCTCTTCAAGTACACGATACACTTTGCTGGGTTTTCATAAACGAAATAAATATTTTATGCAAATTCGGCTCATGCAAAAAGATCTGGACTACGACTATGGATTTTATGTCTAATATCATACATTGACACTTTCCTGCAAATATGAATAATGTATTTTTCTTTGTAGCAGTGACTGCGATTGTATTACAGTTTCCTTAAATAATTAATTTAACCAAAGATTTTTTAAAATCATTTTTGTTATCTTATTTTATTTTGATTAGACACCAAAGTATGACCTAGGCCTATTCAACATTGAGACAAATAAAGCTATTATACTTTTTCCCAGGTTGTTTCTCCTTTCTCGTCCACACCCGGAGCAGTGCGCATGCGTCACCAGGTGGCCCCGCACCGCTTTTATGGCCAGGTGAGGCGATCCGGTCCAGGTAAAAAGTAAAGGTTTACTTTGGGACCGAAGGCTCAATGAGATAGCACGGCACGGGATCAACCAAAAACAAAGGCAGCAGAAGACAAAGAATGTCAATTATGGGCAAAATGGGGGAATGGCAGGTAGGTGCTGCTTACTTTAAGACAAAGAGACGGCTGTGAAAATCCATGAAAACTGTCAAAGTGTCGACTTGTTGTAAGATGAGGCTGCACAGGAACCGTAAAACGTTTTACAAAGAGAGGTGGTGGGCTGCAGTACGCGTGTGTAGTCTAGAAAGCTATAGAGTTTACCAGACAGGAGGTCATACAAAGAAGTTGCAGATATTTTGGAAACCCTCTTTTGTGGTGTGATGTAGTCTTGCACGTCAAATTGTCCATCCCATTGTTTTGCTCTGGAAAACCGAGGATCGCATATATTTGTAGGTTGTAAGGAGGCAATACGCACTTCAGATACACTGTAAATGTGTTTTCTTATAGATTTCAAATGTGTGGAAACACATTACAGACACGACATGAGTACTGACGAAATGCAGTTCTATTTCAAATGGTGTCCTCTGCGTCCATGGTGTAAAATCTAACTTTTCATAAATGTATTTCGTCTATATATAAAGGTATTCCACATTTGTTTTAAATCCATAAGTTACACAGCATCCCATAATGGACTTTCTACTGAGTCTTGTAGTATAGATTGTCTGTAATTCACTGAAAATCTGGCCTTGTGTTTTTTTGAGGTGCACAGGATTGAACAGACGACCCGAGATCTTTGCTGAAACAAAACATTTAAGTTTCACTCGTTTCAGGAAAAAAAACACACAATCACCACCACAGACGACAGGGCCAGATCTCCAGAAAGACACTCGCATGCATAGCTGTCATTGTCAGCCAGTATCATCGCTCCACTCTCATTAATAACAACTGCTTGTAAAAAGGTACTCCACCAAAAATGGTAATCCAGGTTTTAAACGAGAGGGGCCAACGCCTTAAAGAGCTGGCGACCTGTCTGCTGACCCACGACCTGCTGAGGTGAAGGCTCGGCCGGCGACAGGGCAGAGCCAGGCTCCTCTAGCCGGTCATTCAAATGAAACAAGGCCATGTTGTTGTGTTAATTATTTACATTCCCCAAACCCTGCGCCCTTACAGGTAGTCAATGGACCTGTAGAGCCGCTTCGAATGGCTCACTTTTTTAACATAACATTGAAAGAATAGCCTCTCAAGGTCTCCACTCTCAATGGGATTAAAATAACAGTTTGGAAGTAGAAGAAAAAAAAAAATCAAGGTTAACAACAAAGTGTGTGACAGGGTGCTATTTGCATAGGCATGCTGTTTTAACATCAGCTCCTGGGAAACTAATCTGTGAGACACTGATTGTGTAGGGTTGAGACTTTTACTAAAAGTTATTTCAGAGCAGAATTATATTGTTATCATATAAAATTTTAACTATATCGTTAAAACAGCATTTCTGGAGTCTGATGTGCGCATCTCTTGCCTTGGAAAGACATGTGAAATTACACTAGAAACCGTCCCAGGTGCATGCAGGTCCCCATGCATGACTATATACCCTCCCCTCAACAAACACACACATACACACATACACCTCACTGAACAGTAGAGATAATAAGCATGTGTAGCGTCTTGCTGCTTTAGTTTTTACCTGTGCGCTGTCCATTGGTGTTGTGTGAGCAGACGGGGGGAATCAAACGGCTGTTGATATGCTAATGAGGCCCTGTGCCAGTGTTATTACAGAGCTGCTCCAGCCCTTCACTTCCACCATTAGAGGGAGACCTCAGAGCGCAAGACAGACAGCAGCCCACAGCTTCAATAAAAGTAGTTTTTCTGAGCGGGGAGCACAATTCACTGAGTGAAAACAAGGCTAAGGCGATACCTATACTCAATATCCACCTCAACAACCCATGAAAATGCTTTGGAAATTAACTGATAACATTAAATATGAAGATTGCGAGGTAAGGGGCTCATTTTTTTTTGGATTAATTTCGTTTTATTTAAATTTTTAGAAATGCACTGATAATTATTTGAGGGATGTGTTGTATTGTTTTGTTCCAAATATGTCATTCTTTTGACAGCTGTTATTGAACACATTTAAACCAACTGCAGGAAAAATAGATCCTTGTCTTTCATTAATTTTTATAGGCTCTTTTAATTTGTGTATTTGCGTCAAGTCTAATAATAATATTAATAATAATAATAATAATGATAATAATAATAATAATAATAACAGTAACAATAATAATGGCAATAGCAACGTTATTTAATGTAATAGTTGCATGAGTAAAATTACATCAGTGATTTTAAAAATATTTTTTATCTTCAAATTTACATCTAAAAATAAATCCAAATATTAAATGACACGTGAGCGTATTAAAATAATTACATACACTTACCACAAATTTAATTGAAAATAAATATTTTGACTAAATGGCAGATGTAACGCTAACACAGCCTGCTTTATTCAGTGCTTAAATGGCATGACATTTACCCTTCACTTTTAATATATCTGCAACATGAGCCGTTAGATTTTGCGTGTGTATTGTATGTGTGGAGTGCATACACTGAGTGATTGTTGTTATGAGCATAGACAAAGTTTGGCAGTAATATCAGGGACTTGTTTAGGAGTGGAGAAGCCAGTCGAACGTGTTTTCAGCCGCGTCCTGTGAAGATAGGGACGGCCAGGAACAGGAAAACAAAAGCTTTGCACCTCCGCGTTCATGTTATGGTAGTTTTTTTTTTTTTTTAGACATACAGGCAAATATTTACCCGCTGGTATCGATTCAAATAATACAATTTGCAATCGAAATCCGGTCACAAACCAGTGTTGCGTAATTTCTAAATGCATAATTAGACAGGAAGGGGAGTAGAGCTCTTTTGGTCGCGCGTAAAAGTTCGCTGGAGCGCCGGATCCGAGCGGCCCTATCATAGACTTTTTTTGGGGATTTATTTTTCTCCGTCTTTCCGGGTCAAAGTTAAAAGTTAGCCGGTGTGGCTTTGGGTTTGGAGTCGAGGAAGAACCCGTGGATTCATTCGGAGCTCCATGGAGGACAGCTCGCTGTCGGAGTCTGAGGTGGAAAACAAAGGGGCGAGCGGTAGAAATGAGCTGGTCGGAATGCCCATAGCGTCGTCTGCTGGATTTTCACCCAGTTCAGAGGTGCACATTGTTTCCTTCCATACCTTCTTCTTTCCCTGTCTATGGTCCACCTCCCTTCATTCCTATATCTTTCTTTCACTTTTGCGCTTTGGCCCTGGGACCCTTTTAAAATCCCCCCCCCCCCTCCTCCCTCTCTCTCTGATTCGTCAGACGAGAGTGAATGTCCCTCTTTTTCTCTCTCTCTCTCTCCACTCCCTCCTCACTCTCTCACTCCCTCTTTCTCTCTCTCCCTCTCTCTCTCTCCCCATCTCTGATTAGATATACTGATTCCTCCTTTCAATGGACGTCATTTAAGCGCAGACTCCTGCCTTGAGTTGCGTCCTCCGCTTCACGCCCGATTTCCGACCATTCTTTCCTTATTATTAAGTATTCCTGTAATATTAATAGTCATGAATGCGTTCTATTAGGAGTCCAAGAGGGAGACGAAGAAGCGGCTCTTTTGCTAATATGAGCTCAAGCGAGGGGACGGCAGCACTGTGATAGAAGCCAGGAGAACAGGGAGAAAGAGGGTTTACCAAGAGAAACTTTTCAACCCAAATCCGCCAGCAACGCCGAATATCTGCATTTTTAGACCCAAATGAAGGGCAGCGGGGATCTAACCAATTATTTCTGATGGATTATCGTCCTGCTTCTGTGGCACATATCTGATCGCCGGGGCCATCGTGATCTTGCAGGAGAGAAGAGTCTTTTCGGGGGACTAAACATTTTTTTGGGGGGGTTTTGCTTGTAAATTACATTTGCTCGCCCCCAAACACTCACAGTGTTTTTTTTGAACTGATTATTCTTTTCTTGAGTCGCACCAAAAATCCTTTCAGATGTTAGTGCACAGTTTTTCCGCGATGGTAAGTTGCTGGAGCCTCACCGTGTCAGACACTTCAAATTTTTTTTTGTTTGCAAAACATAATTTTGTTTCTTTCGCTGAATAATGTTTTGCCAAGTTTGCATGCTTAAAAGCTGTGGATCATCTTGGAATAACGCTGAAAAAAAAAACAAAAAAACGCAAGCTTCGGTTGTTTATTTGAAGGCATTTCCACGTCCGAAATTCGATGTTTCATTTCATCATTTACTTTTTGCAATTTATCCATGATGTTATTTTCGAAAAAAAATATAGAGTAGTGATCGGTGTGAGCAACTGATGTCTATAGTGTTTAAAATCCATTTCAGAGACAATGATATGAATTCTGTGTAGATTCCACACTTGGTCTAATTCCTGTCATCCACTCAGGCCATATTTGAAAATGCCCCATCTTAAGCCCGCAGCATTCAGCAGTTGAAACAGAGAGGAAAACTACATTATTTTACGGTGATGTGTTTAAAAAAAATGTATTTTAGGCTAAAACACACTTTTCTGTCTCTCCTCCCCTGCTAGGATCGCCACGACGGCACCAGCAATGGGACAGCCAGGCTACCTCAGCTGGGCGGCGTGGGCCAGAGTCCCTACACGAGCGCCCCTCCGCTCTCCCACACACCGAACTCGGACTTCCAGCCCCCGTACTTCCCCCCGCCCTACCAGCCCATCTACCCGCAGTCTCAGGACCCTTACTCGCACGTCAACGACCCGTACTCCCTCAACTCCCTGCACGCCCAGCCGCAGCCGCAGCACCCGGGCTGGCCGGGCCAGAGGCAGGGTCAGGAGAGCGGCCTGCTGCACCAGCACCGCAGCCTGCCCCACCAGCTGTGCCGGGAGTACCGCAGGGAGGTGCTCCTACCGTCCGGCCACGGCCTTGACACGGGACTGTCGGACTCTATCCCTATCCATGGAATACCTCACTCTTTAGAAGATGTTCAGGTAAGGCAGCGTTCACCTGGGTTTGTCCTTCTGTGGGTTTACTCGTTTAAAAAGGAAAAGTGTAATGTCGCTGTAATTACTAATATTAGACTCAGCTGGCTAACAGTATATATTTAAAATTATTACTATTATCATTAATAATAATATAATAATAATATAATAATAATAATAGTGATGGTGGTGTTGTTGTTTATTTATTTATTTTTTGTAATGCAATTAGCCTATTATTATAATTTGTAGCAGCACCCTGTCGTTCATAATTGCTATTATTATTATTATAATTATTATTAATATTATTAATATCGTATAGGTATAGGTAAGTGTTTATCTGTCATTATCATTGTTAGATGATAAATGTCTTCTTGATTGTACGCTTTATGGTTCGGGTGGCTCTTAATTCAGCCATTTTTTACTGCCTGAAAAAAAAATAGCATGAAAAAATATTTTCCATTATGTCAAGATTATTTTTAATAAAACAAGCACAATTTTGCATCCTCAGTTCAGTTTATAAAATATGAATTTCAGAGCATATTTATTTTTAAACGCTGTTACTTTAATTCGATGTGATTATGTTCAATATAACTAAATCCAATTCAGTGAAATAGATAAAACACATTATACGCCGACAAGGTTTCCTCCATGTTCTCTGACTTTATTTGATTTCTCTGTTTGAAAAAAAAAAAAAAAAAAAAAAAAAAAAGATCAAGCTTGCCGTTCTTTCAGAATAATAACACTGCATGCATACTAACACGAGAATTGAGTTTTGGTGGATTGAGTTTAGGGTAACTGCTGCGATTACTAAAGATGCATGATGAATGAACGCTAAAATTGTCAATAACCGTCATTCTTATTGAGAGTATTCTTCCCAGTTTTTAATCAGAAACAAACACCAATAATCCTCTAATTAGTTCATAGGCCTTTAATAGGCTGCGCTGTCGTAATTACTATCCAATCTAGATTAGAGGTTTCCTTGTGAGTAGAGCCAATCTGAGGGCGAAATTAGGTCAGGATTATGGGGCGACACATCTTAGTTATTTAAGTCTGAGTTTGTGATCTAGTGTAATGCGTCCATCAGTGTAACCCGCTGAAAACACGCATGGACAATAATAACAGGTATGGGCCTCGAGAGCCTCCATGTTGGATGATTGTGGCCGCTAATTGTGCCAGGCTTTGTTCGTGCACAGCATTCTGAGATGAATTCACTTACACAGACTGATATTTTATGCCTTTGTGCTAAAATTGTCCATTTTTTTTTGCTTTTTTTTTTGTTTTTTTTTGCGTTTGTGTCACAGTCTGTTGAGGATCAAGGAATTCACATCCCCGACCAGACTGTAATTAAAAAAGGTAAGCAATTTCCTCCGAGATATCATGCATGTTTCTGTAAGCTGCACACTACTAGGCTACACACACACACACACACACACACACACACACACACACACACACACACACACACACACACACACACACCATTCACCATTCTGCTCGAGAGAACTCGATGCAATGCGGTAATGCCTGACTGATCCTAATACGCAGTAGCCTATTTTTCATTACATGGTTTCCAAGTGCATCAAACTGGCTGCACCTTTTTTCTCGCTGATGGAATTTACTGTCAGCGTTTCAGAGCAGCGGGGAGATGAGTAGAGCTGGTGGGCTTTGTAGGCCCCGTGGTATTGATGGTCAAAGATACAGGCCTATAGACCATCCTGGCACTTCACTGGTGGAAGCCAATAGCTGCAATCACGCTGCATGGTCAAATCTAAAATGGAAGTTGGTACCGCTGGATGGAGCACAGGCCTGCCCTGTGCAGGATGATAGTCTGTCGTTTATAGAGGGAATCAAAACTCGGCTTGGAAAAAATAATCAGAGACTGTTTATTAATGTTTTTATGACTGTTTTTTTTCAATCTAAATCTCCTTTTCATATTTCCTTTGCTGATGGTCGTTGGATTATATTGTTTCAATATTTTTATTTATTTATTTGCTGTCAGAAATTCAGCCTGATTCATCTTGTTTATGATACAACACGGGGGAGGCCTTTTTATGGTCAGATTTAAAAGCGTTTTGTCAGGTCACATTAGAGCTCACCAGATAAGATATGGAGCGATTTTTCTGTATATTTTTTTCTGTCTTCTTTGCTTTCTTCTTCTTCTTCTTCTTCTTTTTTATTTCTGCCTTCTATCTGCGCATCAACATGATAATTGGCTTCTTATATTAGTAATCTCAAGAGTTCGTTTAACTCCTATTGTCTCTATTAGGCTCCCCTGAGCCATTAATGTCACAAGTGATCTATCCAAAGGCGCACAGTCCCCTTTGTCTCCGGTTACTGCACACCAAAACGGTGTAAAGCCCAGTATGCGTTGAGCAACCCCCCCGGTGTGAAATCACACACGGGCGACGGTGTTTTGTTATGTTATGTTATATTATGTCAAAATAGGTAGAGAATATCTCTCGGTTGGTGTGGTTGCTTTGCGCACAGTCGATTCATGGTGTGGCGTGAGCAAAAAAAATAATAAAATAGGCTGTTTGAGCGCTCAGATGCTGGAGATTCTCGCTGTCTGCGGCTGATATCTATACATTAAAAAGAATGACTGGCGTTTTCTAGATAATGTGAATGATGTATTTTACGTGTGTATCTGAATGACAATTATTCCTAATAGTCTTGATGTCAGTGATCCTACAATGCAACACAATTATTATTATGATCATTATTATGATTATTACTGCTATGTATAGGCCTTTGTTAGTCGCTTCTCTCTGCATGTCCAGGTTGCTGAAAGTGTACACATGTGGTGCTAAACTCTAAATCCGGGGCCTAAATCCCCCCTTCTCATTTAGTTAAGGCTCTGCATTGCATGGAATTCACTGAGCACGGTCTCTCTCTCCCTCTCTCTCTGTCTCTCTCTCTCTCTCTCTCTGTCTCACCCCCTCCATCTCATCCCTCCCTCCATCCACACCATCCCTCCCCTCCCCTCCCGTTTCCCTTGCTAGGTCCAGTGTCTTTATCCAAGAACAACAACGTCTCCGCCATCCCCATAAATAAGGACGGTCTTTTCGGAGGGGTGGTAAACCCCAACGAGGTGTTCTGCTCAGTTCCGGGTCGCCTGTCCCTCCTCAGCTCCACATCAAAGTACAAGGTCACGGTGGCGGAGGTGCAGAGACGCCTCTCGCCGCCCGAGTGCCTCAACGCCTCACTGCTGGGCGGGGTGCTGAGGAGGTGAGTCTGACTGCAAAAAAAAAAAAAAAAAAAAAAAAGCTCTGCTCTCTATATACCTGTGTGTCTGTGTGCGTGTGTATGAACTCTCTCACTCTACTCCAATCCATTTCTCCTCTCTCTCTCTCTCTCTCTTTCTCTCTCTCTCTCTCTTCCTCTCGCTCTCTCTCCTCTGTACCAAGAATAATTAAAATCGACCAACCATGACACCTAGCTCCTGCATTTAAAGCAGGAGGGGTCTGTTAAATTCCATATTAACTTCCCTAGCGCACTGGATCTCTCTCCTCTCTCTCTCTCTCTCTCTCTCCTCTCTCTCTCTCTCTCTCACTCTCTCTGTGTGTGTGTCTCTCTCTCTCAAATTAATGTAGGCCTAGTCTGTTTCAACCCCAGCTCTATAGGCCCAGTGAAGGCATTACACATGAAAACATTGGTCTCCAGTGAACTGTCTACTGAACTGCTGCAGACACGCAGCCAGTTATAGTGCTGCCTATTAAGTAGGGCTTTATTTATTCATTTTGTAAAGTATTTGTCTGATGGTAAAAACGCCACGGCTCTTTTGGTATTATTTATAGTTTGTATCAGGGATGTGGTGCAGGGCAAAGCCAGCCACATTCAGTCCATCCACCCTTTAATTAGTATTAAAGAGTTAGACCACATTTATTGGCTGACAACAAGTACAGAAAGTTTCAAAAAAGTACTGCTGTTTTGACAGTGGTTTTTTGCTTGTAAATTGCCTGGAAACCCACAGTTAACGTCTCCTTCAATTTATTTATTTGGGATTATTTGCACAAGCCCTATTTAGTGTGCAGTACCTTTCAAAATCTTCATCATAGATTAGCCCCACTTAGAGAAATTCCTACACATGACCAACACTACAATGAATTTTTGCTTTGTTTTACTGTCACAGGGCCAAGTCTAAGAACGGAGGAAGATCCTTAAGGGAGAAGCTGGATAAAATCGGCTTGAATCTACCTGCGGGCAGACGCAAGGCAGCCAACGTCACCTTGCTGACGTCACTAGTGGAAGGTAAGTCGGGTGCATTTTAAATCACGTTCCCACTCTTGTTGCTCCCGCGATATCAGGTGCTTGCAAACAGGGATTTTTTTTTTCTTCTCCTCTCTCTCTTTCTCTGTGTTGGAAATCAGCATATGCGCTCATCCGTGTAATGTGGACCGACTTTGCCTCGCAAGTAATAAAGCATGAAGGATGTGTGTGTCTATGTGTGTGTGTGTGTATGTGTGTGTGTGTGTGTGTGTCTCCTACACACACACACACACACACACAAATACACACACACACACACACACAGAATGGTGCTGGTAATTCTAGTGGCTTTGCAGCGTTGGCCTTCGCTTTCAGGAGCACACTTGCAGGTCCACGGCTG
Organism: Thunnus thynnus; assembly: GCF_963924715.1. Lineage (NCBI taxonomy): Eukaryota > Metazoa > Chordata > Actinopteri > Scombriformes > Scombridae > Thunnus > Thunnus thynnus. The sequence continues at coordinate 17,512,033 of NC_089537.1, forward strand.
GCCTAGTTCATACACTGGATGAATTTGTGTTGAAGTCCAGTTAATTATTGAGTGCTGCTTGTTTATTGGGCGCCGCTGAGCTGTTTCACCTCATGGATGAAAAGTCGATTGATTTATTAACCCTGCATTGTTTCAAACAGTAACACAGCCTGGATATGGCTGCGCAGGGCTGATTTTTAATGGTGACTTAACTCATTCGTTAGCTTCCCATGCTTTTGGTTTTCAGTGAAGATTTTTGTTGCATGCAAATGATGTAGCGTTGACCTATTGGGAGCTATATACGGTTTTTTTGGGGGCCTATTAAAGAATAAATTAGTCAATTATGGCGCGTTGAAAAGATGCCTTTGTCGCGATTGGATAAATCCATTTTGCTTGCAGAGTTGAACCTTATTATTCAGTGCGGTGGTATTTGGTGTACTGTGGGTTTCCAAAGGTGAAAGCCTGCGATGGTTCATTGGTCTCTGTTAATCATTATTGCAGAAGAGGACCGAATGCAATATTCATTGTGCTTCGTAGAAATTTGGTGCTGTATTGTAATGAGCCTGGAGAAATGTATGATTCTGGGTAATAAGGGGGTGGTGGCACGTGGGGGGGTGGATGGAGGAGGAGGAGGAGGAGGAGGGGGGGGGGGTGAAGGCAGCCGGTTATTTAGTGAAGGGACACTGCGTTTTCTGAAGTGCTGTCATTGTTTGTGATCCGCTCCATTTTATGGAAACGAGTTTACTGGACTTGAGCTTTGATGCTAATTGGCGCATGCGTTCTTCCGGAGCAGAGGCTTATGGGCAGGAAGCCCCGCAGTAAAAACTCAACTGCTTCAGGAAATTAAAACCAAAGACTTGGGGGGAAAAAAAATTCAACCAACAAGAGACAGGAGCTCAGACTCGGACGGAATGAAACTTGCTATTCTCATAGCTGAAGTATGTAAAGTGAAAGTGAGATTTAGTTATAGCCCTTTAAAATTGCTTCCCCATGCCTTTGTGATCTGCTGGACTTTCAATCATGTGCAGGCATTGGTAATCAATGACATGGTGTTAAGCATGACGCTCCGTCTATATTTCAAATCCAGTTATTGTTTCTCCCTCTATATTTAACATTCTCACGGTATGGAGGAATTCAGGAGCTGGACGTGTATTGACAACTCGCAGGGCTGTTGTTATTATTATTTGTATGCTGTTATTGTTGTTATCATCATTATTAATGTTGTTTGGAAGGTACAGGTGCCATAAACCCTGCTGTCTTAACGGATAAACAGTGGACGCTCTGCTCAGATCAGATTAATCATGTGTTGGCCCAAGCAGGGAGTGTGAACTGCTCTGTATTTGATGTAACCATATTTAATAAGCAAACACATTCAACCTCATTTTTTTTTTCTCTTTCTCAGGCGAAGCGGTACATCTTGCCAGGGATTTTGGTTATGTATGCGAGACCGAGTTTCCAGCCAAGGCAGTAGCTGAATATGTAAACCGTCAGCATTCCGACCCAAACGAACAAGTCCAAAGAAAAAACATGCTATTGGCCACGAAGTAAGTGCTATTATCACATTTCACTGTGCATCCCCGGTCTGTGCCAGTGTGTGTGTGTGTGTGTGTGTGTGTGGCGTGTGTGTGTGTGTGTGCGTGTTTATTTGACAGCCTTTCACACACACACACACACACACACACACACACACACACACACACACACACACACACACACACGCTTTTTTTTTAAAAATACATCCATCATATTTTCTCCGTCTGTTACATGTTTTTAACACATGCAATATTTATACATCATATCAGATGTGTGATCATGACAAAATATGTTGTCTACATAATTTTATATCCATATCAGTCCACTGATGCTATTGGCTATTCAGATATTACACACTTTCAAATGTTACTCGACATTTGTGGATTTCATTCAGACGCTTCCTTTTCTGTTTTTTTATTTAATCAAGGGTTTCAATACAATATTATAAATTGTAATTAAATATTTGTTTGTACTTCTGTTGGTGTGTGACTGCCTCAGCCACGCGCTCAGCAGCGTTTAGTTTGGCCTGTGATTTCATTGACACTGACCAGTAGCTGGTTCTCATCCAGCGCTGCTATTGGTGTTGGTTATTTTTATTATACGTTAACTGAAACATGGGAATGGCCTTACAAGGCAAGAGGCCTGCATTTAATATTGATGACGGGCCGCTATAATCAAACAGCTGTCAGCTATAACCACTTATTACTGGCTTTCTGGGTGTTATGGCGCAACACCATGAAATGGAAAGTTAACTCACCTTTTCATGGCGGAACACAATTTTCTCACGTTTGAAAAATATTGCACTTAAATTCAGAGCATTTCATATAAGTAAGATTTAATTTACACACTTTTAAAGTGATGAAAGCATTAATGTCTCGCGACTATTATTTTATTGTTTGGTGTTTTCAATTTGATCATCAGCGACTGAGGTTCAAAGTTGACACTGCAGACATGATCGTTTTACATCAACAAGTCATTTGGACTCATGTTCTCTAGTAACATTTTATTAATATTATTATTTTTTAAATAAAAATGAAATTTGCTGCCACTGAGCTGAGAGATTTATTTCCACCTGTTTGTAGCTTCAGGACATTTTTTTTTAATTTCTGGAAACAAAGCAGAATATGTAATGCACTTTCAGTCCACCAAGAATATTGACATAAGTTGAATTGCAAGTGGACTTATCTCACCTCTGTGACAGTTCGCTTTTTACTCGCTTTAAGCAAAAATTTAATTTACAAACCACCTCCCCTGCATAACTGACTGATTTTAAAATGGACATTTTTTGCAGTGTTTTGATGTATTTTATTAGGACTCTATGATGCTTGCAGGAATATCCGATGCTCTAGTTTGGTCATTAAAGTAACACCTGGCTCTCTTTTTGTTTTTTTTTTCAGGCAAGTCTGCAAAGAGTTCACAGACCTGCTGTCCCAGGACCGCTCGCCGCTGGGAAACTCACGGCCGCAGCCCATTCTTGAACCGGGAATCCAGAGCTGTTTGACCCACTTCAGTCTAATCTCGCACGGTTTCGGGACCCCGGCACTGTGCGCGGCAGTCACAGCCCTGCAGAACTATCTGACCGAGGCTATCAAAGCCATGGACAAAATGTACCTCAACAACAACCCCAACAGTCACTCAGATAACGGCACTAAAGGCGGAGACAAAGACGAGAAGCACAGAAAGTGATGTTTCCATCCCACCTTCACCGAGGGCTAAACCCCAGGGCCCTTCTGCTACACCAACCCACACCCCTCCGCCTCGCCCGGGCCCCCACCCATCCAATATAAATATTATAAATACCTTATAAATACTATTGATAAAGTTAAACGTGCCACTTCCTGATCTTGCGCGGTTTTACATGTTTTGTTTTTACATCCCACTTTGGATTCACGGGGGAAACGACGCAAGAATCTTCTTCTTCTTCCAACACCTGAACCATATGAAATGTTATTTTAAAAAAAAAAAGAGAAAAGAAAAAAAGCTGCAGAGGAACAGCTGCAGGGCGAGGAAAAGGTGTATTGCCTCAGCCAGAGGACTTTTTATGTACTCCCCTTATTTTTTATGAGCTGCAACGAATGGACTGAAATCCAGCGACCCCTCTATATCTCAATTTTACGATTGTGACAAAAACGAAGCTAAAAGAGGATGAATTCTTATCAGTATTGTGAATAATAAACTTGAAAAACAAAGAGAAAATCCACAGAGCTCCATGTCATGACTTCAGTTGTAGACTCTCACACTCTCTCTCTCCAAGCGACCAACTTGAACTTTTTGAATTTCAACACGATTCACGGTTATATAAGGGAATCAGTGTTCATGTATGTATATATTTATTTATGTGTAATTTAATGGGAATTGTAAATATGGTGCGTCTGTTGAAACTTCTTTTTTTTTATTTATCTGGTGCCTCCTGTTTTAGTGGGTTTGAATATTCGGTTAGTTCTTCATGTGATTTTATGGTTCTTAGAAAACAGAAGTTTGGGGTATTTTTTATTTCTCTGGGATATTTCAATTCAGCCCTCTTGTAGCATGTTGAGGCGACATTGAAGCAAGTGAACAAATTTAATAGAAATAAACTTCCATTTCTCTCTATATATATCATCCTTATTCAGTTTTTTTTTATTTGAGACGGAGCATAAGTGAGACCCTGAGGAGAACTGTTTTTTTTTTTTTTTTTTTTTTTTTTTTTTTGTGTTTCTATTTTCGTTTTTATACAAGCTTTTATGTGTTGTGCCAATCAGAATACGTTTCACCTCTTGTTCTCTCCTTGAAGCACCATAAAAGCAATAAATGGAATATTGTCTTTTTTTAAATGTTCGAAGACATTCAAAAAAACATTTTTTGGGACCACCTGATATCTTGTTATGTCCGATAATGTCCAAAATTGGAGGCGGTTTTAGCTGTATTGTATAGACATGTGCTGGCAATAGTTCCCATGCCTGTCAATGTATTATAGTCCTTTGTTGCCCAGAAAAAAAATAAATATTTGATACGCTTCATCTCGATTTTTATTCATATCTTTTAATTTTTTATTCACTGCTTGATACGTCCGGGTGTTTTTTTCCCTTCTTCTCTTTTTGGTCTTGGTATTTTTTTTTTCCCATTCTGAACGGCTACAGTAATTGAGTTTAAGTCTCCCCTGACGATTGCTCCTTGCAATAAGAAGCTGAACTCATTGTTTCCCTCAAGTATAATAAAAAAAAAAATCTTACTTTAAACTCCCTAGTTCAGAGCACAGGATCTTATGCAGGCCAAATGGCTCACAACAATGGATATATTCGCGTTTGAAGTGTGCAGCGCCACCCCTCCAGCTAAAACCCTCTGAGATGTATATGGGCCTGGTGTGCAATGTTTGGTTGTTATAGGCTATATTTGGCTCCCCCCCCCCCCCCCCCCCACCCACCCCCCCAACCCCCCCCCCCCCCCATACTGTGCTGGAGCCTTATTCAAAGACATGCATCAAATATTTGTTATGTTGTTTGCCTCTCAGTGTAATCAATGAACAATCAGCGCTCAGTATGCTGGGTTTTTTTTTTTATGTATATTTCGTGATATAATACTTTCATAACGAATTTCTTCCCCTAACTGGTATTAAGTCTCATTTTTTTTTGGCTGAGTGAGTCTATAAATGTGGTTATCACGCTGGCTGTAACAGCAAATCTGATGCTGGCCTTTGCTTTATTTTGCGCGAAGAGCTGCAGAGAGCAGGCCGTTGCATAACATTTGAGTTGACTTTGATTGTATATTGATGGCGTGGCACCTATAGCTCGAAATCAATCTCGTCTGGAGCATGAATCAGCCTGGTGATATATGCATCTTGGTATTGTTTCTTGCTTTCCCTATTTCACTGTCTGGTAACCATGCAGTTTAAAATATTGTAACACTGGGAGATAGAACACTGGGCGACCCCCCCCTCCCCCCTCCTCCCCTTCTTCCTCCTCCTTCTCATCCTCCTCCTCCTCCTCCTCCTTTTTCTCTCTCCAATCTCCTCAGCAGCCATATTTATTATCTGCATGATTTTCGGGCCCTGGTTTAATTCTGAGGCAGTTGTTTTGCAGGAGGGTGAATGAAGCCTAACTGTACATGTCCTTGGCATAATTGCGATGCACAGTGCTGGAGCAGGTGAAGCGAGGCATTGTCTGTCAGGCCCTGTTTTTGTTGGCTCAGTCCTCAGATTGTGTGTGGGATCCTGTCCTCAGGCACAATAGCTCACTCATAAAGGGGAGAGACTACCCGGCTGCTCCTGCTATGGTGGATGTGAGAGGGGGGAATAGCATAAATAGTCACTTTAAGGGAAAACAATCGTATTAAAACAGCATTCATTGGCATTAGCGGGAAAAGGAAGCCCCCTCACGTGTGTCATTAATGCTAATGTTATTTAATAAATTTATCGGGGTTTGCTTGAATGAAAACAGGTTTTTGAGGGTGAAACGAACGCATTAGAAATAGTGGTATCTGTGACAATGGTGGATATTTGTGCGTGTTATTAGTATGAGATGAGGAGGATCGCAAGGCCTGTAATTGTGTCTTTTTGTGTTATGGAATTGGAGTGTTAAAGAAACTCCAAATCCCATTGTCTGTCGTTTGTTTACACAGATACCGGCATATACAATAATTTGCATAGCTTTTTTTTTTAAATACAAAATTGTAATTTTACCCTCATTTGATCTTTAACAGGTAGAGCTAGTTTCTCATAATGCCTCACAGCGAAAGTCATTTGCAAAAAGAAAAAAAAAAGAAAAAAAGAAAAAACAAGGAGGTCTGAAATTTGAAGAGCCAGTCAGCAATATCCAGCTGAATTCGGCTAATTCAATCCATAACTGCTGCTTGTCTCAACTAAACCAATTACAGCTGATTCCCGTATAGTAATTAATAAGTGTGAGGCCTGTTGTTATCAAATATCCTGGAGAATATGCGAAAATAAAATATATACCAGGAGTTAAAGTGATATATTTTTGATTAAGCGTCGTCTGCCGGCAGATGATCATGCTCAGGGATGAATTGTGTGAATTGTGTGTGTGTGTGCTCGTGTGTAGTTGTGTGCGGAGAGTTATATCTATTCATTTCATCCAGTATTTGTCTGCATGGTAAAGACAGGTTCAGTAGGCTGCTGCTGTTGATATTTATAGTTTGTAGCAGAGATGTAATGAAGGACAAACACAGCCAGACTCAGCTAAACCACCTCTCTGTGTGTGTATGTGTGACACAAATCTTGCTTAAAATCATTCGCTGCAGCACCAAATTGAAATTAGTTATGCATGCATGTATGGTTAAATTAAAGGGGAAATTAATGTTTGCGTGCTGACACTCCAAATATATTTATTTTTCATGGCAGTCGCCTTCTATTGATCACTGTCTGTCGGGCATGAAACGCAACTTTTCATTTGCAACCAGCTGCACATCACTGCTGTGCTCATCAGTCCTGTACAAATGTGTCCCATCCACTTTACACGCTAGCAGCCATGTTTGTGGTCAGAAAGTATTTAGATGATGCTGCTGAGATCATTGCTTGGTGGAAGGACTGTCTGCATGGCCTAATTACCCTGTAGCGCCATCGCTACAACAGTCTGCACTGTAACGCTTGCAGGCAATGCTTTGGAGCTGCTTGCCTGCATGGGAACTTGGGAAGATATAGGGCAAAAGCCTACAAGGATCAGACTTGTTCACTGCACTGCCAGAAATGTTATATTGGTATGATTGGAATGTGATTGAAGCCCAGCTGTCCTCTTGACATTTAAAGACTTATCTGAGTATGATGGAAATGGAAGTGATTGTTTAAAGATGATCAGTTATTGCGCAGCACTATGGAAGAAAAAAAAACAACAAAAAGATTAGTGTTCACATGATGCTGGAAAGTTTTTCTTTATTCATGAAACAGAGATGTTTTGATAGAGGATCTTGATGGACTAAACATGTTGGTGTTGTAGAAACACGAAGAGAGACAAAGTCTTAAATGATGGAAAACAGATGGTCATTTATCGATAGAATTTCTGCAAACTCAGTGCTGTCAATTACAGGCCTCCTTATATCCTATTTTTACTAAGTGCGCATTTCAAACTGCCGGCTTAATATTAAGTGGCTTGGACAAGACGCAGGGCTCCTCTAAATGACATTTGATACGGTTATTGGTGCAATCGAATTATGTGACTTTAAAGTTTGCAATGAAGCGCAAAATGGCTAATTGTCCTCAACTCTGACATCAGCCGTCATTTGAGGCTCTGGCCCCCCGCCTGGCGTTGACCCCCTATGGGCCCCTTGCCCGCTCTGCAAGCCAGGGCTCAGAAGCCAAGAGAGGTCAATGACTCCACCAAATCGCCCTTGATTACTTGAGACATTAGGTAATCGATTAGAAAACATTAAGTGACTTTGAATAAACAAAGCGGCTCCTGATAGGCTCTGGGGCTCGATAATTCCACCGCAATATGGCTCATTCACTACAAGGAGAGGTGTGTGATAAGTTTTTACTTGACATCTTTGCACGCACGCGCTTACACACACACACATTTCTGTACACACTTACTGAACAATCCAAAATATAGAATATGTATTAGAATATATAAATATAATAGGCCCATAGGTTTTTATACAGATTTAATTTAGCAGTTTTACAATTAAAATGATTTTGATGCATTTTTAATGGTTTCTTTTTGCCATTTTTTTTTTCAACCAAGCATGGTTTTATAAACAAAAAAAACAATGTTAGTGCGCTGTGACAGCACTTATCAGGAATCATTGTTGTCCTGCAGTCACCTATCAAGCACTGAGGTCTGCCAATGTCATGGTCTTGTGTATCCTCAAATATATGGAAAAAAAAGCGGATTAAAATTGTGTTAATGTTTCCCTACTCGGTTAATGCAGTTTATTTTCTAGTTTTAGTCATTCTCTCTCTCCCTGCCTCTCTCTCCGTGTCTCTCCTTCCTTGCATCCTCTGCAGTCAGCCAGGGGGGGAGTGTCGCCCCGGGCCAAACATATGCTTCTTTCCATTGCACTAATCCAAATGCAGCGTGGAGGAATAATTGCTCGAGTGGCCGTGGCTTCGCAGGGGCTTTGTCCCTCACTGGCTCCCGTCAGCCAGGCACACGCCATTTCAATCAACTCTCTCTCTCTCTCTCTCTCTCTTTCTCTCTCTCTCTCTCTCTCTCTCTCTCTCTCTCTCTCTCTCTGTATCAAACCCCAGACCTTTTATCAAACCAGACCCTCACGCTTGATAGACACAGCCATATCCCTTAAAATGTTTTTTTTTCTTTCTTTCTTTTTTTTTTTTTTTTTTTTAAAAAAAAATCCCTCCTCATGTGTTGTTGTTGCTGTCAGGTCATCATATTTGGAGCAACATCTTCATTAATATTGACAATTCTGCACGTTTGGCAGGCTTTATTGGCAAAACAGTCACATGTGTATTGACTACAAATGAAAATGACTTTTTGGTGACTTTCGTCAGCGCTTCAGACTATTTTAGACATTTTTTTCACAGATTTCAAGAAGGGAAAAATCATCTCGGTCATTCAACCAGAAAGTTGACACAGCTGATTATGACTTTATATGATTCCTGCAAATCAATGAATATGCGAAAAAGACAAAAATAATGTGAGAAATGACAAAGTTTATAGAGCAAAACATTTTTTTCTTAAACGTTGAAAGACTTTAGGGAGTCTAAAATGCCTGCTGGCATAATAATAATAATAATAATAATAATAATAATAATAATAATAATAATAATAATAATAATACATTATTTGTGCCATTCATACACATACATGTACTCGCATTACATATACAAGGGCTTGTAAAAATACACTTTGTTAGTAAAATCATTCTAGACGTATTCAAATTTAAATACAATAAGAATTAACAACAAAATTGGGAAAAATTTGGGACATTTGAGAAGTTTTGGTGGATAGTAGCAGGTGGACAGACAGGTCTTGTCATCTATGTACCGGCTGTTATCTCACTTTAAATGGTTGAAATCATTAGAAAAAGGTTATTTGATAAGGGAACAAAAACTGTATGTTTTCCTGTGATGAATTCACAGACATGCACGGTTTCTCCAGCAAGGTGCGTGAAAGTAAATGAAAGTGCATATCGGCATGTATTGTGTCCTGTACACACACATACACGCACACACACACGCACATACACACACCCGGCGCTTTAACACCCTGTGTCACCCTTATTATCTGCGAATCAACGATGAAAAATCACTCTAGTAAAATGTAGCATTTGCTAGGAAATCACATATTTCCACGGATAAGGCATAGAATAAGACAGAGAGAGAGGTGGGGGTAGGGGGTGGCAGCGGAGAGCCGTGGATGTCTGACTGAATTAATAGACATGATAATTTCACACTATTTCATAGTGAGCTATCTGTTCCATCACAGCAAAATAAAAGGGTCACTGCGCAGCTGTGGCAAACCCCAAGCGTTATTATGAAGTTTGATGATAGACCCCCCCCTTCCCTTTCTTTTTTTTTTCCTCTCTTTTTTTCTTCTCCCTGGTACTTTGCTTCAGGCCAGCAATAGCTCGAGGCCACGCCGGTGCCTCCCCATGATAAAGGACTTATACTCTGTCTGTGCGCAAAGAAAGCCGCAGCAGCTTCTCTCTCTCCCGAACCTAATCAACTCACTGGCTTGGCCCTTTAACGATTGGTATACACCCCCCGCCTCTCACTCTCTCTCTTTCTCTTTTTCTCTCCCTCTCTCCCTCTCCCTCTCTCTCTCTCTCTCTCCCTCTCTCTCTCTCTCTCTCTCTGTCTCTCTCTCTCTGTCTCTCTCTCTCTTCCTCTGTTTCTTTCTTTCTGAGGGTTACTGCACATTTTTGGGGGTATTTATTTATTTATCCTACAGTCCAATATCCAAACGCGTTTATCATTCTGGGAGCGAAAAAAAAACATGAAAATAATACTATTTACTATAAATTATTATTATTATAAATAATAATAATAATAATAATAATAATAATAATAATAATAATAATAATAATAATAATAATAATAATAATAATATAACGTAAATACATAATAATAGAAGGAAAGGAGAATAGGATGAGAATAATAATATTATAATAATATATTGACACTATATAATGTATAAGACAAAGGAAGTCATTTGAAACATAATTGAAATTTAGTTGTATTTAGTTGGAAGATACAAAACTCTGAAGGACACACTTAAAGTCTCCATAAATGTTCTGCTGTCAGTCATAACGGCAACCACTTTTTTTCCATAAAGTTTTTACTTCTGGACTCTTTTTTATTGGGTATGTACTTTTTTTATCCAGCAGCTCAATAACCAAACACATTTTATGAAGTGTGAAGAACTTTGCGTCCAAATTCATGTCAGCGCCGTTGTTCACAGAATCTGAAGACAAGTAGGTGTATTTTTCGTTCCGCCCCCAAAACTGTTTGTTTTCCAAATTTATCGCTGAAATATATCGACAAATGGGACACATAATATGGACCTGCTCCCCCTGCAGCGTTCCCGGTTGATAGGGACCTAAAACTCTACGGTGATAGGGCTCATTCTGTCCATATGGGTTTGCTTCTGCCTTCAAGTCAGCCAGTTTTAACTTCATCCAGCAGGGAAAAAACTCTTAATGCACTGACTACAATATTTATTTTAAGATCTAAAGGGAGAGAGGACTGATGTTTGGTGCTTAACTCCCACAAATGCCACTATTTATTTTTTGGAAACTTCAGAAACAACTTGGCTGTTGGTTTTTTGGGTATTGCAAGCAATTTTTTGATAAAAAATGAGCATAGAGTGCCAAAAACAAATGTCCGCTTCACTGTAAACGCAGAAAAAAGTGAATTCAAGTCTGAAGGATTCTTGCCAATTAGCCTTCTGTCGTGTGGGTGTATCATCATCATCATCATGACACTATAAGAGATAAATACGTTAAATGGAATAAACATAATTATTAATTTCTCACTTATTGAATTGACATTTCAGCTTAAATCTTTGTCACATTATTGATTGACATTGTGGTTGTAACAGTATACAGTAAAGAGTGACAGTGAGAGATGGAGAAAGGAGAGGTGGGGTCTCTGAAATGTGACAAAGGTCATGAGCCACTTTAAAGCTCACACTCCTGTGAGCACATGATGTCTGAACCTTTGGAGCTATACTGTTGTATAATATTTGTATGGCAAAGGAAATCTATGTTATTTGTATATGTGTGAAAAACTGGGGCTGTGTGGACTGAACTGGTCTGGTCATAGTTTCAACTTGTGTAATTCGAGACATTACACAAGTTGAAACTATGACCAGAAAATTCCCCCGACTTCAATAAAAAATAGTGTTACCTGCAACATCACTCCTTGAATGAAAGAGGGATTTTGAAAGTTGTCTAACATATTGATAATTCTGCTGCCAAGCTGATTTCGCCTGTTTTCAATATCTACGTTTTGCCATGACAAAGAATTACAAGGTTTCTTTGTTTAGTCTAGAATTTCACACATAACAGAGTGGAAAACTCTTTCGAAATAGCATTTAGACTATTGTTACAAGTGAAAGCAAAACTAATGGAACAAATTTTTGGTAGTTTAATAGCACTTTAAGGTTGGCTGATCTGTCTGTACAGGTGAAACCTTTTCATAAACTTACAAGGAGTCCATATTTTGAAAAAAATGAAATCAATGAATAAAATTGACTAAAAATTACCCTGAATATTAGGTTGTACAACGTTATTCATGTTGTTGTAGGACATGCTACTAAAGCAAACACACTCAGATCATTTTCCACAACAGTTCTCAGTCCTTTGTTTTGGCAATATTACGATTTCTTGTATAAAAAAAAAATGACACGAAACCTATCTGGTTATATTTTGCTCAGTCTTTTGGGTGCAATAAAGATTAATTACTTTGCCTAAGGTTAGGGTTAAAACTTTTGGTCATGGTTAGTGGAGGGTACAGTCCAAAAATGCATAAAAACCTTAAAAGCCCCCCATCTCCAACAGAAAATATTATCCTTACTCAGAAAGTTCTGTTTCATAGCTGATATCTCAGCTAATGCAATAACAACACAGTGCTCTGGAAACATGGGATGCAACTGTAATCCTGAAATCACTTGGAAAATCAACACAAACATGGCTGATCATGAAGCCTTATTGTAGTCTTAAAACAAATAAGTGATCTAACTTAATAATCTCCCTGTCTTGTGACTGGTGACTTGTTGACTCAAACACAAATGCCCATGAAGCAAAGAAACTATTTTGTGCCATGTTTGTCTTCAGTAATGCGGCTTGTTTAAAACTACCATTAATTGATCTTATGAAAACCAAAATTGTAATTGTATGTTGTTTTTCTTCAGTTTTTCTGTCATTTTCAGTCAATTCTGCGAGCAGCTGATAATAATGTGATAACTTTACAGCCACATGATTAGCTTAAAGAAGAGTCTTGTATGGTTGAGAGAGTTAGAGAGCTTGGTCTGGCCTCTCAGAGCCTGTGAAGAAATGGTTTTGATCTTACCACAGGCTAAACACTGCCAACAGGACTTGACATTGCAGAACAATTTCCCAATTACCTTTTGACATGCATATTGACACAAATGCGCAAAACTGTAATTTTCTCTCTGAATTTGTTAGCTTGAGGGGCTCACTTTCATGCCAGTGGATTGTCAGATGTGCTGCTCTCTCTCTCTCTCTCTCTCTCTCTCTCTCTCTCTCTTTCCAGTAGTCTTATATATGTGAGTGTCCAGAAAAAGGATTCCCTCCTGACAGCTGGAAAATGGAAAAAGACCATTTTCAAAATGGAGGAAAAAATATGTGTGCACCCTAATGAGGCTTCCTTCATGAGAAGTGTACTTTTTGTTGTTTTTTTTTAAAAAAAAAAATATTTATATCTAGTTGAAGTTTGTTGTGAGTTTGTGTGTTTTACAGATGACTCATATTTAAAAAAAATGTCTCTGAAAAAGTGAGTGTATTTTTTTTTTCATGGTTCATGGTTTTTGGAACCTTCATAGATGTAAATGTGATCTGATAGTTTGCTTCGACAAACAAGTTTTATCTAATTCTACTGAACACTTGTGTGGCAAAAACCTCAACCTTTCCCAATAAACTTTGCAATCCTCACAAACATGTTGTCTCTCCATTGTCAATCTCAAGGTTCTGGCCAAACTCAACATGCCAGTTGACACTGAAATGCCATAATCACTGGGATGTTTTCTTGTGTTTGAGATGTCCAGGCAGCAAGGAGAGGAGAGAGGACGATGGCCATGTCATCATGAGCTTGTCATCGTGTTTGGCTTGATTGGCACATGCTAGGCCAGATTACAGGAGCTGGTGTTGATGGAGGGTTACCCTGAGACTCCCAGCCGCCTGCTATCAGGAACCCCCGAAAACTGGGTCAGACTTGGGCTTGGCTCTGCCCCGAGCCCCTTTGCCCCAGCTTTGGTCCCAATGCTAGTGCTAGTGGAAAGGAGGATCAAGCCTCGGGCCTCGGATGAAGGCCAAATCCCAAGCCAGTACCTCAGCCCTCCTACAGTACGCATTTCCAAAATCAGAATCACATATATTTATAGCTTTCTTAAAGTAAGAGAAATATGGTTTTGCCACCAAGTTAAAGTGATAAATGATGACACTTTTGACTACTTTACTTTTTACTTATAGTATAATAGCTTGACTCAGTTCAGACTGTGGCTTCTTATGTTTTTTCATCCTTTTCATTTATTTCAAATAAACTGCTGTTGATTTTTCAATAAACAAATCAATTCGCTGTGTTCATAGGTTGAATCACTATTATTTGTCATAGGCTGACAAAAAAGACTATCTGAAATTTGAAGTTTAGCACAGTAACAGCCCTGTGCCCTTTGCAACTTCCTGATTTTGTTGCCGCTCATTCATTAGAAAATAAATCCTTTGATTGTCTTCAGATTGTGAATGATGAATGTGAAGAAAAAAAAGGGAGATAAATAAACCATAACAGAGGAGGTTAATTTGTTTGAACCTGTAACGTTCAAGTATGTGGCACGCATGTTGAGCCCTCATGACAGCCGGTTCCTGACCTGCCAAAATGTTTATACAACACATGTTCAAAAGCAAAGAAAAAGAAGTGTATTTTTGACATCATAGGGTAAACGAATGGGTCAAATATAGAATAGAGGAAACTTTGTTTGGTGGAGAAATCAAATGGAATTTCATATAAAGTTCTCACTGGTCTTACTGGGAGACCACATTAATGACTGTGGTGACAGCGGGTGGAGTTTGACATTAGAGTGACATTCAACCACAAGTCATTTAAAGCAGTGCAATATAAGGAAAGGTATAGTTAACTACCAAACTATTATGAACCTCTTAGATGGAACTTGAATAATGAATCATTTTCCTAACCCTAGTCCTGAAGAAGTTGCAAAGCAGATGCAAATGAGAAAATGTAAATGCAACCTATGTGGATTCACTATTGGCATCCTCTTTATCTCCTTCCATGGCCCTGGTGCACACTTTCAAAGTGTGTAACCCAAATGAGCTCCGTCTTCTTTCAGTAGTCACTTAAATTAAAGCAGCCACAACTAAGGGCTGGGGCTGAACGCCAAAGCTTTGCAGTGGCAGCACCGTGTTTAACACAAGTTCCATTAAAAAGAGCCCATTACTACTACTGAAGGAAACGATGCCCGGGGCCTCTCTAAAGTGTTGCGAAAACCTCATTGATAATTAAATGTTGGTTACCCCCGGTATGCATCGCTCCCGCACTTTGCTTACCAATCAAACCTCCACCCACCACTGCTGCCATTCGCTCTCTCTCCTCAGTGTTTATCAAGGAATCATACAGCCCTCTAATAGGTGCCAATTAGAACCAATGGGGGCTCTGGGGTTAATTATTCCCAACACATTATTTGATTGAGTGTATTTAGAGCAGTACAGTGCTGGGGAAAAATGGTGACAGGGGCAGCAGTAGATAACGCCTTAGTCTTTGTTGACGTACACTCTCAGTCCCTGGCAGATAGTGACAGACACATGCATGCTGACGTGCACACACACATACACACACATTTCTAAATCATGGTCCTAAGCAACTAAAAGAACTTTGTTCCTCCTCCTACAGCATCATAAGTATTTTAATTTGGATGCTGTGGTATATATGCTGTATGCTTTGTGCAAAATGACACAAAAACGGAGGAAAAGGTCTCATGTCGCTCCTCCCCCTGTTTCAAAACCACTGCCAATGGATTTGATTAGGATCCTTACATCATGGTATTCAAAGTTCACACTTTGCATGCTGGCTCATAACGGCTTGTGTTGATCTCCCACAAGGTAGCGTGAGAATACAGACAGCGTGATAAAAAGGGCAAGTTGTTAATAATTTGTATTGTTGAATAATCTCACTTACGTAAATAACAAAAATGCCCCAAATGTATTCGATTTCACTGTTGAAGCAAACAAACAAAAACAGCAACCAGTGAAGAATCATTATCTCTTTTGCAGGTTCTTTCAAGAGCAACATAAAACGTGTTGCCCTACAATAATATGTGAGAAGGGAGAAACAACTGTGGACTCAAGCAGCTCTCCTTGAACAGTAAACACTAACAGGAGAAGAAAGTAGAGAAAGAGTAAGACAAGAAAAAACTATATACACAATGAGTGGTTGGTATCGGATCTATACTGGGCAAGTAGATAATAATCATCCTGCCCAAATAGTGCCTCTCCTCAGTCACATTGCAAAGAAGCAAAGACATAAAAGTAAGTTGAGAATGAAGCTTTTGACAGCTTAATGGATCGCTGTAGGCCCATCTGTTTCACTGCAAATAGAGAAATGGTGGGGTTTTGATTTGGGTGTTGAAACTGTTACCACTGTCACTGTAAACAATAATTGTCAAACATATTTACCCCGCAATCACTTTAGCAGATGTTCCGCTTTTTGTTTAAAGCAGCTTTTTTGTGTGTTGTATCTCCCCTCTGCAGACACACCACATGCCCCACCACCACCACCACCACCACCACCACCACCGCTGCTGCTGCACCCCCAACTAGAATATTGAGCAGGTATTTGCGAAAGGTGCTCCAGGGCACAGAGTGCGAGGGATTGGGTGGGGAGAGGGGAGGAGAAGTGAGAGGGGAGGAGGGAAAGGGAGAGAGAGAGGGAGAGAGAAGGAGGGAGGAAGAGATTATCTGGGCCCTTCATCAGCGGTTCAGCCCCCCCCACTCCCTCCTCCTCCTCCTCCTCCTGCTCCTGCCCATCGTAGAGCCCTGAGGGCCTGGGGAGGCGGCCCCGTGCCTCGCAGCCATGCAACCTCTTTATCACTCTAATCTGTTAATTGTAGGCGCTCAATTGGCACATGGTGGCTTTTTATTAGAGCCTCCCAACATATAGACAGAGAATGTAGAAAAGCTGGTGTGGCCCTTTTCTGTTTTACTCCTTCTGTCTACCATTTAAAGAGGAAGTATAGTTAGCATTCCTAATTTAGCAGGACTCAAACTGTGCTCAAACTCATCAGGGTTTGCCCTTTAAAATCTGTTTTATAATTAATAAAATCAATTTGCATTTGAATAAACTTGCAAACTGAGTAAAAATGGCACAATAACATAAGTAAACGTGATGTATCTAGCATATTAGCTACAAAAAAGTACTTAGAACTATTTCAAATGAGAGACACAATGTATCTCTCTATTTTTGCTTTAATACCCCTGAGTTGAACCTTTACTGAAGGCAAGTGATCAGCAGATCTGATTTCAGGTGTTCAGCTCTCCTTCTCCTGCTCCTCCTGCTGTCTTTGTGTAGCTTGTTACAGTGAGCTGATCCTCTCTTCTGAAGGGACTCTGAGGGATGACTGGTGGATGGCCAGAGGTCTCCCTCCTGTCCCGTCCAGGCTTGTCTGTGGTGACTGCTCAACCCCCCCCCCCCAGCAATTTCTCTGCCTCCTTCTTTGTCAGACTTGTGGTTTGTCTCAATGAGGTGTCTGAGACGTTCACAGGTCTATCTGGAAAAATAAAAAGGGGAAGGGATTAACTCAGTCTGTCCAGGTGAAATGTACACAGACATGAATGCACTCCTCACGCACATTCAATGCTTTCTTTGGCCAAAACAGCTTGTGTTTGTTGTCAAAAGACTAATTAGGAAAAAGACCCCTCTCAGCTGGCTCTCCAGGCCCTCACAAAAGGTCAACAGCAGCTAAATTCTGATAAATGAGTGTGTTTTTGTATGCAAACATTAATCTCAATATCAGCATTCCACCAAAAAGCGTCTGTTAAATGGCCGTGACTAATTTACAGTATAGTCAAATCGTGTGCCTCAAAAGAAGACAGCAATTTTTTATTCAAATTTACGAAATGTTTTTACATAGATTGTGTGAAGGGAACCAAATTACTTGCAAAGAAGTTGAAAGGCGGTTTGCATGTTCTTGTAGGGTCACAGCTCAGAAGTTCGTTTTCCAGTTTCAAAGGTGTGCATGGTGTGCCTGGTGATTGATGCTTGATGCTTGATGTTTGATGTCAAAGTGCCAAAAGGGGGGGGGCATTATACTTTCAACAAAGTTTTACCTCATGAATCCCACAAAGAAATGCAGGCCCGCAACTTGGTGACAGAACAATGGAGTAAGGAGTGAGCGATTTATGGCTGGCTATTAACAACTCCTGCTTTCAGGCCCCCATACTGCAAACAGGTGTTTTACGAGTCCGCCCCCACACTGACACAAGTCCTGCTGTTTGTTTCCAGCAACTTTCAGAGTTTCCATTTCACCTCCTAACCAAGGGTTAAAAAAATTAAACAGCTCGGTGGATCACAGCCTCAAATCACATGATTTATACTTTCTTCCTGTTTGGTTTGATTTTTGCCTGAGTTAGAGAAACAAAAAGTCCCAAAAAGAAACACTGGTCCCCTTATAGATGAATGATGAATATTTGCCTTGTTATCACTGACTAAGCCTTTTCTTACGGGTTCTTTACCACAGAAGAAGAAGAATTAGTGCTGCAAGAACATTAAAACTGCTATTAAAGGCATAAAAGGCATGACACTTCTTAAATTGCAAGAGTACAAACTGATTTAAGTATAAATATGTCAGTCTCATAATTAGCATCACATCAGTTATGCCACCAACAAAGCCACCCGATGTCCTGAGAGAAACAAGAAAATAAAGGCATCATGATAACAAATTGGATTTGGACAGGCAGAGATTCAATTTGTTTAACGTGTATAATTTTTCACAGGCAGGAGAGAGTTTTGGCTCCTAGTTCAATGGAGGCTTTGTGTGTGTAGAGAGAGTTTCAAAAGAAGACAAACTTTTGGGAGAATAGATTTGTGACTGAGCATGTCTTAGCGCTCAGCCTAGTACATCATGTTCAAGCATGGATTTGTGTTGGGTATTTGATTCAAGTCTATGTCCGCACATGTGTGCTCTGGTCTTTCAATGTGTGTTTTAATTGCACATTTTCAATGCATCCGTGCATCTGAATTTGTGCCTCTCGCAGTGGAACTGTTTGTGTGTTTGAGCGAAGAAATTTTATTAGGAACTCTTAGCAGCCGTAAAGCTTTCATCTTGATTCTGTGGCCTGGTCACAAGGACTCCATGTGGCAGACAACAGTGGGTATGATACAGAACTAAACACGCTATGAATCTGTCTATTTTGGGTCAATAGGGCCACAGAGTGCAGCTGCAGAAACTTTCTGGGCCTTGGACGCTTCTCAATCCAATCCACTTATGCTCTGCACAGTTAAGGGTGTTGTCATTAATTTGAGGGTGACTTTAAAATTCAAGGTACTTTTATATTTTGGGCACTCAGTTATTCTTGGGAGACTCCAGTGACCACAGCTGAATTGGCTGAGAAGCCTACATTCGATTTCAGTCGACTGATAATGAGGAGTGCAACTGTAAAAAGCAGAGTTTACAGAAAATATACAGAAGAACTTCATGTGTCCTAAAACTGATAATGTAGTTTTAAACATAGAGGATCTGTTAAAGCATTCTTTTTTTAAAAAAAAACAGGAGGAATCTGTGGGAAAGGAGAGAGAGGATGTGAAGCGTTTCCTGAATGGATACACTTTCAGGTTACGGTAGAAGACAGGGAGTAACTCTGCCATCCTGCACGGAGTGAAACTAATCTAATTCACTTTGAGGAATGTAAGTGGGCCAATGCATACAAGGTGTGAGGCGACGGCTGGTAAACAAAAGTCTTGAAAGGCTTTAATTAGAAACTGACACATATACAATATATCTCTTGAAAAGCTAAATATAACCTACAATTGCTACCTTAGCGACTTCAGCAAATCACTGAGGTTTTACTTTAATTTCTGGCATGACGTCCTGAAAACTTCAACGTGTCTAAATGACAGATAGACCTGTTAGTTGGCATTCACGCAGAGTCAAGAGAGAACAATTTAGCTCTGCATGTAATTGCTTCAAAGGTGTCTGTGCTTGCTCTTATAATAATAATCTATATAATTGTCAACAGTTTACTGCTGCCGATTTCCTTGTTAATTCCCGTCATAGGAAGAGAAACAGCAGGACTTTTACAATGTCTGTATGTGCAGCCTGTATGTAACAGGCTTAGACTAATTGTCTGTGTAGTGAAGCATTGGATGTTTCCTGTTCTGTTGACAGCTTTGTCATTGCCGGTCAAACTTTGCAGTGGGCTATACATGCCATGCTCCAGACCGCACTCCAGTTAAATAGCTTTTATTGGGTGACTTTTCGCCAGGCTAAATGGGGATACATTTTATTCCTAGTGTTTGGGGAGAGCCCGAGGTGTGTACGGCCAACATAAGTGGAAAGGCTTTGCAACTTAAAGGAGCCCTTACCTTCCGGCACTGTTTTATTACAACTACTGTTTACATCTCCCAATACATCTTAAGTATTTCCATTATTAAGTTTGGACAAATCATTTGCCTGGGGTTCAAGGTAGTATGCCATTGAAACATGATCCTACTGTTGATCTTATTACTGCCAAACCAAACAAGCAGAAATCAATTTCAGCAGGAAAGGTAAAGGAAGAAGAAAAAAAGAGGAAATTAGATCAAAACGATCGGGGGTGGTGGTTGCAGCTGTGGGTGCAGGAGAGAGGTGGGGCTAGGAGGTATATATGCCATGAGTGTTTTGTTCACTGCCCAAACAAGTCGACAAATAGCGAGTGGTAATTTTTAAGGCATTAAAATATGGTACCTCTCTACAGAGCTGCTCACCCCCACCTCTTGCCCTGGAGGTGAAAGCTGACACCTTGGATTACAGTTTTTCATATTCATCACATACTGTGCTTCATTTTAAAGACTCACTCCACACTGTGAGAAAGTATGTTCCAGCTGCTTTGGTACTAACGACGCCTCAAGTCTGATTAATTGACAGTTTAAAGGTTTTTTTTTCATAGATTGACATAATAGAATGTTAATGAACATACAGATGCAGTTACTCTACACTGTACATCCTGCATTTATTACTCTTGCACAAAAGAACTTCCATACAAATATTTTGAGCTAATTAAATATTTCCCATAACCAAATATTATTGTTGAACATTTATGCTTTCACATTCTGAGTGTTTGTGAAGAGATTTGACTGAAGCTTAAAATCCATTTTTTGCTACCTTTATTCAAAAAGCCTAAAAATGAAGAGAGGGTACAGTGCAGTACTGTGTCCCACTGGACACCAGTACATTAGTCTATCCCAGCAGTGGCCTATCCCTGGAGAACTTGCACCCCTGGAGAAGAATGAGTGAGAAAAGGATGTGATAAATTAGCCCTGGGAGGAAATGCAAAGCAGAGGTTCTGGCAGCAGGCCACTTGGAACCCCTATAAAACAGCAGCATGCGTCGTCTCTCTGCTATATCCCTCTGATTTGGGTGGCACTGGAGAAGTTAGGAAAGCGGGACAATGCGTTAATGCTGTTAATACCAGATGAGTGATGTCATGGAAAAGTTAGCCATGTTTCACAGCTTCTACCACCACCTCTCCCTCTTTCTTACACCCTTCTTGTTTGCCCACACATGGGATGACAGTTCACAAATACTAATTACATGCACTGTACGTTTGTGTGCAAATACGCACAATTGTGCAAACAGGCATGTGTGCTGAAATGCAAATGCACGCAAACATATAAACATACAAACCATAAATATTCCCATGTGTTTCAGGTTTGAATAACTTTTTAAAGAACAGTGCTTACAGCATGAGAGTCTTTATTTACAATGTATGTGTATGTGTGTTTGTGTATGTGTGCACAGTTTTTGGCTGTGGATATTGTTATGAATGTGATCTACCTATGATGAACATGAACCGACAAGTCTATGTGAGAATTCCATTGCAAACTTATTTTTGGGCTTATTATACTAAATATTACAAAACAAGCCGGCAAATTTGCATTCTTCTTTCACATGGTTAAACCCATAGTGTAGAGCCTGTAACTAACATATGGCATATTCCTTAAAGATCATACATATTTCAAATATGTTAATATGGCACGGAATATATGCAGTGTGAGGTTACAAAACGCACATTAGAAAGCCATGAATTAATCTCATGAAAAATGCAAACCTGTCTAATTATTCTTTGGGACAATCATCAATTGCAAAACAGCTTCTTGCATTTAAACAGAGAGAACAAATAGTTGAAGGGGAACTGCTTGCTCCTGTCCTACATTAGCATTTTTGTGTTAAGCACTGCAGGGTTTTTCAGCACCGGTCAGTCATGCAGGCTGATCGAAACAAACCAGAATTCCCAGGGACTTTCGCCCTCTTACATCATGTAGTAGAGACAGTAATGAGTGAAGAAGCTCTTTCTCTTTGTATGCAAATCCTTGGGAATGTGCATGGGCCCTTAATGTTACACACAGTTGATTTTCCAGCTTTGCTGCTTTAAATAGCTTTGAGAGTGGGGCAAGTATCACTAGCATGCTCCTGAACATGCACACACGCAAGCATGAGTGCATACACAGAAAGTTAGAGAGCATAAGCAGCATGGTATGCAGTCGCTGTGTCTATTTTTGTCTTTATGTAAGTATCAGCTGAAAAGACTTGAGCACAAGAGCGAAGACATAGAACAGGTGATACAACAATGACAGTTGATAAATTCAGGACACTGAACAAGTTACATTCAGCACCGTGCTAATGACTCAAATGCTGTTTCAAGAATTAACTTCAAACACTTCAGAGCTGATGTTGAAATGAATTGTGTCAATCAAATGCATGCATTGAATAGGGAAGCTCTATGGCTGTGGCTGCACTAATTGCCTGTTATCTTTGCAGAAAGCCGAGGTCTGGCTTTGATTACGTACTCTGTTCTGTATGTGCTCTACTGTGGAATTGTCAAGGCAGTCAACCTGTCTGTTTGAATCTGTCACTCATAGTGGTCAGTAAAGATAATAGCTTGTCAACATATGCTCCACCAGAAGAACAACAAAACACCTCTCTTTTATTCACACCAAACACAATCATGAAGCAGGAAAGTGCCTTTAATTTTTTACAACACACAACTTTCAGGCGTGTAGGCCTAATACTGTTTATCACACTAACAGCTAAATAAAACATAGCACCGACTTGTCAAGCTAATGTATCTCTCTACACTCAAGTCAAAACATATTTATCTTAAAACTTTAAAGAACAGCTGCATTTCATCAAACAGTAGCTTGGCCTTAAAAACAGCGCTCTCACCACTTCTTTACCGCTCACAAATCTAAGAGAAGACAGCATTTCTTTGATCCCAGACAACCCAAACGGCAAACATAAAACTGTCTGCAAAGTGTGAATATTTGTATCTTCTTTTTTTCCTTCCTCTTCTCTTTTTTCTGCCTGCCCTGCTGTCTGCCTGTGTTGTTTTGAAGCGGTGAATAGATTTAAAAGATGCAGGATGACAAGACAAAGAGATGTGGAATAGCCCCCGGGCACTTGTGCTTTAAGTCATGCCATTTCCTTGCATGGCAGGCAGCCCTAAATAAGTTACTTATAAGCATTTATTGATGCACAAGTGTGGCATCTGTTCCTAGGCTGCGGTTCTGGATGTAATTAGCTCAGAACCTTACGCACTTCAATCAAGCGACACATTTAGAGATACCAAACCCCCCACCCTCCTGACCCCTCCCCTTCAATGTTTCTTCCTCATTCCCTCTTTCAATCTCTCTCGCTTGGGTGTTTTACTCATTCACACTGCATGGAATCCTCCATGCACAGTAATTACTCCACGATAACCTCCATCATCATTATTGTCATCCTTACCAGCATTCAGCCAGTATAGTAGGGATTGCTTAACTGTAAAGGCACTGAGGTGCTGCTGTGGTGAAGGGACCTATTTTGATGACATCATCGCAGATAAAGGGACACTAAACATTCAAATAAGCACATGAAATCAGTCGTTGGTTCAGGCGTGAGCTATTTCGCAGAGCCTGATTTGAAACGACCCCTGAAATTCTTTTAATAGGGTTTGTTTCACTATGTGCCGATCGCTTTGTTGCCTTGTGTGTGCACACACACAGACATGGTGTTGTGTGTGTTTGTCTCTGTGTGTCCGTGTGCATGTACTTAGGCACGGCGCAAAGAGGAATTAAATTTGATTAATTTCAGACGGATTTTGAAAATATAAACTATTCATTTTGTTACATAGAACACAAGAGAAGGTTTAAACCTAGCCCAGGGGTAGAGCCTTTGTGTTGAGTCTCCTTTGATATTACTGGGGCTTTTTATTGAGCGCTTGACATGATAGATAAACCATACAGTGGATTGAATGGCCTTCCTCTGCAGAACCCAGTAAATGCCATTTGCCATTAACAATACTGCAGTGAGGTACATAAACCATTAATATAACCTTTATGGCCATGCGGTCTAACTGAGCATGTCTCCTATATGCAACTCCTCTTCTGATGGACATGTTAGCTCAGGCCTCCTCACAATACCACTAAAAGAAGAATTTAATTGCACCAAACAGATGAGATGACAGACATTAGCTTTTTAAAGGCTGTCATAAAATGTAGACAGGATGAAATACATAAGAACTAGTACACCTATCTCCTGCAAACTCAGCCAATAAAAACTGTACCTCACCATAGAGAAAAAAAATGCAGCTTGTTGTTTCTATGTGGTCTGACAAAGCCAGCATCTAGTAACAAGGAGTCTGTGACCTGCTGTGTGGGTTTAATTGAGGGGACAAGACGAGTGTCTCTTCCAGGCCAGGGGTGTGGAGAGGGTGGAGAGTGACAGGCGATCAGTCACAAGATTATTGGGCCCAGTATTGAGACCTGTGGGGTGCCACAGACCCTCGGCCACTCCAGCAGGGCCTGGCCATTGATCATCACTGGGGGCCTATCGAGGAAGGGATGTGACTAAAGCAGGCATGCGTGGAACAATGGTCCATAGTTTGGCCGACGTGCTTAAGCAGCTGGGCGTCAGTGCCTTTAATAGAAGGGGTAGACTCCCTCTATATGGTCCACAAAGCATTGTCTGTTTCCCCCCTCAGACAGAAAAGGTGGTTTTCTGCAAGGGGCCGTACCCGCTATCATGTGGTGGCTTTTTACCCCTCAGCCAGAAGTCTCCATCAGCTGAATGGACTTTGTGGCTGACATGGTCTATATGTTTGTGTGTGGATGGAGGGGGGACGCTACAGAGGAAGAAAGCAGCCCATTGAGTCACATAAGGGGGGGAACACACACAGCATATCACAAGGGAGCATCTGGTAGGAGGAATGTGTACATGATGTCAAATGATAGTCCAAAGATAGGCCTCCCTTCATAAAAACTGGAGAGGGTGATAAAGGGCAGCCCTGACAAGAAGAGTCAAGAGGAAGAGAATCTTGTTTGTGTTGCCTTGTCGGAGAGTTTTCTTAATGGGGTTCGTTGGCAATGCAGCGCAAGATTGGGGAGGTCTTGCCATCTCGTGACACATGAGTAGGAATGTTTCCATGACCAAGTAAACTGTCTGACTCAAATTGTGCGGTTGACTAAAGGAACAGACAAAACAATAGTTTCTTCCCCTCCCATTCCCCTCAACATCCATACCAAGTGTGTGTGCCTGTCTGGAAAGAAAAAAAAAAGTTTTCAAGAGCATGCGTGCAAATCCACCTTGATCCGTCCCCTGAATGCACACTTGCTGTCAGTGTAATCCAAGGCAAGTTCAGGCACATGGGAGAGTCCTGCAAACACCTGCTATATTGCTCGGCAGTTTGAATATGGCTATCAAATCACCACCTGTTTATGCACAGGTATCAGTGAAGATAAAACCATACCTCATGAATGTCAAACCACATGTGGTTTCTTTTATTGGTCAGCAGGGTAACAATGTCTGTGAAGAGATTACCCTTAAGGTTCAAGCCCCTAGAACCTGTTTCCTACAGGGACAAATTATGTAGCATCTTGTATGATTTCACATGTCTGGTATTACTACTGCTACTGTCCTCTTTATTTCTATATATTTTTATTGCTTTGCAAGTCTAAAACAATAGTTTGTGGCAGACCAGTATCCTAGGAATTACATCCATGTTGGACGATCCTGCAACTCAGGATGCATGTCCAACTCTAACGTTCATTGCCAATGTAGGATGTAGCCTTCCCCATATGGAACAAGATGCTGAGTAAAGGTGTGGAAGTTGGGGTGATGGTTGGCTGGTAGAGATTAATTGTCTAACCTTAATCATACTTTATTTGCCATAACCATGATCCTTTACCTACCTATAACCATATAGTGGTTGCTGTGTGCAGATACAGCCGAAAAAATGAGAATTTTGAAAATGACATTGGACATAAAAAATGTTGTTATATAACAGAATCAATCATTCACTGCCGATGTGCTTGTCTGGCGATATGATTGTTTTGACCTGGCTTTACGGCTGCCATACTGCCTTAATGTTAGCTGTACACAGCATATTTTATAAAATATGTAATATGAGAGTTAGAAGTGCCCATGTGCCCAAACGATTGCAATAAATGACTCAGTCTCAGCCACCCAGCCACAGAGCTTCATACAGACCAAGTGGAAGCGGGAAATGGAGGCTCAAGCAGCTGTTTATCATGGACTTGTTAGATCTTGACCTCTTTACTATTAGCAGACAGATATTGCCCACCATTCATATGCACTGTGTGTCTATGCATTCAGAATAAGCCATGACCACCAACTGCTTTGTATATAGACCTATATCCATACACGTAGACACACAACTTTTGTCGTTGGGGACAGAGCAGGGTTTGGGTAGAGTGGTGTGGTGATTGTGGGCAACTCATGGGGGAACACTCACCTCGGCTCTGAAACCCCTCATTGGTTGACCCATCCACCTCCCTCTTCTAGTGTATCTTTCAGCCTCTCTCTCTCTCTGTCCCTTGGGGTCTGGTGGACAGGAATCTTCCCAAGGGGGTTCTCCTTTCAGCCACCTGACTATTACCTGTGGACTGAGCTGTCACAGTTAGCTACCTGCACAAGGGAGATACAGCACACACACACACACACACACTTGCACATTCACACACTTATTTATACACACACACACACACCCTAGTGGTGACACCCTCAGGGAGCTTTGTGGCAGGGGGGAATGAGAGTACCAGGGGACACAGCAGCTCTGGGGAAAAAGAGCATGCCATCAGTCAAGAGAGCTGGCCATGTGCTAACTGTGAGCATGATAGCCATATGGGAAGCAAACAAACTCTGTTCTTAAGGTGATACATGTGGGAATACTTTGCCAGTAATGTGCAATGAGTATCAATCACAAGGCCAATGATAAGAAAAGATTGTAGAGACAATTTAGAAAAACAAAACTAAGTCACTTCTTATGACCAGCTATTTTATGTTTTTTAGATTAATTGGGATAAATTATTTCTATGCATAATAAATACGTATTCAAAATAGGCCAGTAGTTGCAGGTAGTTGCCTATTATCTATTATCTGTTGATGTTAAGTGAGTTTCAGTAAGCAGTAATTAGCAGACCACTAGCAATCAAAATGTTTCACATTATAGTTTCACATTATATGATATTAGATATATCTGAGTAGTCTATAGTCTGATTTCTCTTATCACAAAATATATGTTAAAGTGCATGAATGATGACAAAAATAAATGGGGGTGTTTTAATATTGACAGTCAGCCAAATGTACAACAACATAATTGCAATGCTGATAACAAAGACCTTTTCTTTTGCAAATTTTGGTAAATGAGCCACAGGTTGGTCTTGAAACAATCTGCCCACCCTAACCCCCATCCTATCCATCATTGTCAATGCTCCACTACCCTTTCTTCTGTTTCCCTACATTGATAGTGTCCATGAAACAACTGCTGCACAGCTAATTCAGCAATAGGTTCTTATTAGCATTTGTGCCTGCACATTGGAATTTGGACTCTTTTACCCCATTTAGTTAAACTAATCTTCATCACCTTTTATAGTCTGACACGAAGGGATCAGCTTGCATCTCTGAGGCCCCCCCAACCCCCTCTACCCCCACCCTAAAAAGATGTGACACAGGGCCCATGAGAACTGTAAGGTCATAAGGAAGCCCAAGTGAATCATTAGCTTGGTTTGGTGCCAGCCAAGGCTAACTCATTAGCTACGTCAATGATCTGCCCTCAAGACAGAATCTCTTTTATTTTAAATACATCAGAAATTCGCCATGCAGCTAGGTTTTCAAATGATAATTGCATTTCATGGCTTGATATAACCTCACTAGGCATTTTTTGGCTGCAGTCCTGCTGAGCTACGCTTGGTCTGGCTGTGGCAAAGTGGCAGTTGAGGCCTTTTGTCCAACCTTATTACGCCTCCGATGTGCTACCCAGGGAAGTCAGACGTCCTAGGGCCACTGTAACTTTATTAAACACAATGCCAACACTATGTAGCGCCCAAGACAGGGCAGGAGGGAGGTGAGGTGGACAAAGCAGACCATTGTGGGTGAGGTTGGAGGACTGGTGTGGAGAACCACATGCTCTTTTCCCACACTTATCAGTTGGGGCCAGGATCCGAAAATAACAGCTGATGGCTAATAACAGCAATTTACAGTTTTACAGTTTTGATATAGAGAGCATGCCGCTGCTCTGTGTGTTTAAATCTTATTATTGTCCATTATTCATATGCTATATTTACATTCTTCTGAACTGACAACAGTGCATTTGATACAATTTAACAGAACAGATTACAAAGAGGATGTTCCCTCATGTTTTTTTTTCTTTTTTCTGGAACTTGAACACAAAGCAAAATTAAGAAATTAAACAGTTTTGACATGAGATGCTACATTTTTATTCAATATGGATAGTTTCTGTCACATTAATTGATTTTTAAGGGATGACGGATTTTAAGGGAGGAGGTTTACATCTCTAAGTTTTAACATTTTACTTGAGGACATTAGCACTACGAACAACTTTCACAAAGTGTTACAGTATAAGTATAAAAGTTACATAAGTATGCACATGCACAGACTTGCATTCATCTTGGTCATTTTCAAATAGAATATCATGTTGTAAAAGTAATCCCAGTACAGTGCACAGCAGAAACTGAAACATTAAAGGTCTCTAAGGGGATAAGTAAAAACTTTTTTGTATCATAAAATAAGTTAATCTAGACTGAGACTTTCCATTAATTCACACCAGAAAGAAAATCAATAAGGTTTAGATTTGACAAAACCATCTATTCTCCACTTTTCTTTTGTTTGGAGTCATCTTCAGTTCTTAAAGAAATATGAAAGATATGACAATGGTATCAGAAATGGATTGCAAAATGAAAAGAAATACATATTGCTAAACACCTGCCAAACAGTCTCCTACACTATAGGCTATAATGCTTGCTCATGAGTAGTCTGTGTGTTTTTGCAAATTTGACTTTGCTTTTGTGGGCAAATATTTTCTCTAGCATACTACTGGACACATCTCTTTGATCTGAAACTAGAAAACTACAGGGGAGTGAGAAGTGAAAAACAGTATAATTTTAACGTAGTTTGCTGATATTTTTATATTGCACAGAAAGTACTTGTTGCAAGTGAAAAGTGTCTTCTCCCTGAGCTGAAAGGTTGTACCCTGGCACAAAGCACTGACCAGCGAGGTCTCTAGACAGCGGAGGAAAGAGAGATGCAGAAAACAATCTTCTGCTTGTTTCTGCTTTACCTCTTCTGACATGGCCTGACCCCTTCATCGATCTCCTCTCTGCACAATGGGCTTCCTCCTGAAGAGCAGACCATGTGTGTGTGTGTGTGTGAGTGTGTGTGTCCTCTTTCCTGACAACATATTTTGTTCTAACCAACATGCCCAGAACTCTCTGGGACAAGTCTCCAAGGTGTTTTCCAGAAAGGCTGATTCTGACGTTCATAAAATGTTTCTATGGCATACCGTAGAAGTTGTACTTATGAGCTGATATCATTTTTATACTTCATTGAAACTATATATGGAAAATAGTGGAGACATATTAGACATTTCTTTATTTGAAATATAGCTGTGAGTGTGACATTTGATTTTTTTCAATTCCAGTGATCAGTCATCACCTTACGTGTTTGTGTTTCTTTTCTGTGATTTTCAGCAACATTTACACATTTACCAGCAGAGAGAGCAGGTCTGTGTTTATGCTTGTCAACATCAGTGACAAAAAGCAAGTTGAATCATCTTACCACACACACACACACACACACACACACACACACACACACACACACACACACACACACACACACACACTCTTGCACACATGCTCACACAGGCTTGTATGCACACAAACACTGCCCACTCATCTTATCTTACACTGCTTGTTAGAAGTAAATACAGTACAGTGAGTAAACCAGGACCCCTGCCAAAAAGGAGAAAAAAATGAAAGAAAATGAGAGAGAGAAAGAAAATAAAATAAAACGGAGAGGGAGAGCAAGGAGAGAGGGGTGGAAAGGGAGCTGTTTGGGCCTAGAAAGTGACTTGAGATAAAAATAACTAGTCACACGACACAGAACAGATCTGGGCGCTGCTTCTCTTGCCCCAGGGCTCGGCCTGCCCAGCCACCACTGCGAGGGGGTGAAAGAGAGGAGGGATGAGGAGGTGATGGCAAAAATGAGAGAGGGTTTGGGGGATGGATGGATGAGAGACTGGATGGAATGAACAGTGGAGAAGGTGGCGGTAAGGGGCAAAAATCTGTAAAGCTCACAGAGGGAGGTAGAAAAGGAGAGAATGTACAAGGGTGATTGTACAAGGGTGATTGGAAGGATAGAACAGAAAAAGGGAAAGAGTATGTGGAGACTGAGGGACAGAAAAGAAGAATGATAGAGAAAGATGATGGGTTTTATAGCATAGAAAAGGAAAAAGGATGAGAAAGAAAGAAAGAAAGAAAGAAAAAGAAAGAGAAAGAGAAGTTGTTTTTGATATATGGGCTCTTGCTTACCATTGTGAGTCCCCTGAATATGCTGGAGGCAAAACAAAAAAATCTTTTGTGATTAATTGGAAAAAAGTGGACTATTATGAACTGACTGCACAAAAGCAGTGGATACAGTAATATAAATGAGCACCACACAAAGAGATGAAAATACAGTGGCTGGCAAGGGAGTGAAAAACAAGGTGTTCAAAGCTCTTACAATGTATTCAACTGAATTAATGCATTATGTATGGCTCTTTCTCTGTGTTTTCACTTTGGAAGGGAGTTTTGTAGTTTTTCTTTTACGTTGATAACACACATAAAATGACTCAGACACTGTGGGAATACTCTAACTGTGGGTCAATTTTTGGCTTCTGAGCACAACTTTGTGCAAGCCCAAACTGACAAATACTTCCATTTTACTGGTAAACATGTAAACTCGATTTCATTATATACCCTAACTACAACTTTATGTAGTAAAACACATGTTTGCTGAGTGGTAAAAATTCTCTTCTTGTTGCTTTTGAAGAATCTTCTTCCAGAAACAATGTTTTGGCAAGACCTCACTGTCTAATGTTCTCATTGAGAGCTATAGTTTCTAGTACAACTGCCAGTGTCAGTACAGATCTGAAAACCTTGCCAAATAAAACTGAATCTTTCTGCATGGTTAGATACCACTAAGACTAAGTGGGAAAATATGCTTTTTGTATTTGAAGTGACCCTTTGAATACAAGAAAATCCTATCTAAATAAACCCTGTGACATATTCAACATCTCCCACAGCACAGTTTCTGGCAGTTGTCTTTGGGAAAAACTACATCCAATGTATTGTAAATCTTGTGAATCAGGATGATGGTAATAATGCACTCTCTGTTGTCAGTTCTCAGGACATCCAACACAGCTAACCAAATGAATAGTCCAAACATCTCCATCACTGAAGGAGATGTTGTTTTACAGTCCATGGCTAACAAGCAGCTGGAGTGCTGCAACATCAGTCCCACCTCTGTAACAACATAAAAACTTTTATTTTTCTCTCTGTCAATGTGCAACTGACTGACAACAGCATGTTTCCATCGTGGTACCATATGCCCTCCATGCTGCTTAACAACCTCGTCAGTGGAGTCTGCAAAGGACCATAAAAAATAGACGACCACGGATAACGCCTGATGGCCATTCTTGGCATCAGGAGGGGGGTCCCCTCCTCCTGAAGCAGGGCTAATTAACCGACAGGCTTATCTAATGATACCCCTATCTCTCTCTTTCTGTCTATCTCTCTCTCTCTCAGCCGAGGCCCCCCTTAGACACTTCTCCCTGCACGCTGACATTGTTTTCTATTATTATTCAGACACTGATGCCTCGGTAAGTACTATAGCCTGTTGACCATTCAGTGGACAGTGGAGAGGAGAGCTGGGGCTGCGGTTAATTAAAAGTTCCCCAGGTCTCAGGCCCTCAGGGGTTAAAAGGAAGGGAGGAGCCGGGGATTTGAGGGGCTGATCCAGGGGCCCTCAGTAGTAGTGATGTACAAGTCGCTCTTTTGGGAAGCTGTACCAGCACAACAGACCTCAGAATCAGTTGGATTTTATAAAGTCCAAAAAAAATGCTCTAAATTTTGCCTTAAACCCAACTTGAAAAAAGACAGTTTTTTAAGATGTGTTTATATTTTAAATATTACAGGTGTTTAAAGTAATAATATACTTACATACAAATAGATGTAAATTGGCAAATATCTGGTGCAAAAAGCCATCCAGTCTGAGGACACTTCAACAGAAAATCCAATGAAAGAGACATGCTGAAACAAAAACAAAGAATAAAAATGCAAAACATTACAGATCCCATGAATGATCACTTTTACTCTGGAAACCCTGTAGTTCCTAAAGGCTTTGGGCTTATGTGCATATCACTTATCTTTCAAAGCCTGATATTGTTAATCTGTCTGTGTCTGAGATGAAAATTAAATATTTTTGTTTTGGATCTAAATGCTTCTTTAACTTCTACAATGATCTTTGCATTTCTATCTTCATCTCTTTTATTGTGAGATATCCAGTTAGTTTTATAAACATTTATTTACATTTTGTTTGTCAGTCATTTTTTGAAAAAAAAAAAAAAAAAAAAAAATCCTCGATAGATGAATTCTCCTACCCTCCCAAACCACACACACTCCCAGTCACAGTGCAGCAAGGACTGTGGCCACAGAGCCCCTCTTCTCCAATCGATCAGCTGATTAACCCTCATTACTGATTGGCTCTGAGCTGATTGCATCCCATCGCCAAGAAATCACCTTTAGCCCCAAGGCTTGTGTGTGCATGTGTGTTTGTGTGAGTCTGAGATGGGGCTTGTCACAGTTCACTTGATTACTAGGAGGTGAGGAGGAGAATAGGGGGGGAGGGCGGGAGTTGACCATCACAACACACACAGAAATGCACACACTATCCAGGGTCAAAGAGGTCAAAACAGAGGGCCAGAAATCATATTGCAGGAGGGAGATTTTTTTTTTAGCAATCTCTATTGGCCAGCCGCTCTTCTATCCTCCCTCCCTCCTCCCTCCTTTTCTTCCCGCCCTCCTTCCCCTCCTCCTTTTTTTGGTGGCAGATTTAAGCTGGGTCAAGCAGAAACGCTAGCCCAGTTTCCGCTGCTATGGCCGATAAGGCATTGTACCTTGGCTCAGTAAACAATGGGATGCCATCTGTCCATTAGTGAGAGCACAGCGTGAGGAGAGAGAGACAGAGAGCGAGAGAGAGAGAGAGAGAGAGAGAGAGAGAGAGAGAGAGAGAGAGAGAGAGAGACAGAGAGAGAGAGAGAGAGAGGACCCATTAGCGGGTCCAATGTGAGGGCAACTTGAAACACATGAATGAGAGAGAGATGCACTCTCCTCAGTGAGGGGTCAAACAAGTTGGTGTAACATGAGGTGATGAAGAATGAGGAACTTTGGGCTCATGACGATAAAAATGATAAGAATAACATTTTTTTACCTCTTGGGAATTGACACCTTTTGTATTGGTACAATTCAGTTTTTGATTTATCCAACTTTTCATTAGAGTCTCAAAAAAAATAATTAACTAACAGTAAAAAAAATATATATCCAGCATAAATCTGTCATCAAATTTAGCATCAGTTTGGTTGTAAATTTTTTGAAGACCCTTTCATAAATAAGAGTTGATAAAATTATAACCCATGGGCCTCTGAGGCTTATTCAATAGCTTTTATAGCTAAAGAGATGCTACAGAGATGGCCTGGGGGCGAGGCATGTCTGCCTCCAGCAATGACCCAAAAACACCACCGCAAAAGCACCACTGACTCACTACCAAAATATACCCAGAGGGTCAATTATATCTGTAACTACCTTTCAAATTGAAAATAAAAGTCAAAGATCTTTCATCACAATAATACCAGATACATCAAAATAAGTCTCACCGTAGTTTAATGAGCGAAATTACCATCAGTCATGTGATTCTTTGTCTTTTGTGATGGAGACGTTGATATATGGGGCCAAGATCAAAGGTCTTTTGGTGTGTGAGTGCATAATGTAAACTGACTAAATGGTTGCTAACTGTAAATTAGTACATTTTAAATATTTCAGGGCTAAAAGAACAAAAACATACAATCACAATGACACTTTAGTGGCTGCTCTAATAAAACCCTCAATGTTGTGTCACATATGCAGCACAAAGTCATATATTTACAGCTGTGTTCTTTTGTTTCAGTTCTCATTACTTTCTTTACTGCTGCTCATATTTTCAGTAATATAATAAAGTGGCTGAATCTTATCCATTAAACGCTGTTTTGTTAGTGGTTTTTATTATTACAGTGTATGCCAGACAATATTTTGGGGAGGAATTCAGCATAAGACAAAAGCTTACAAAGTGCTTGGTCTTTTAAAATGTGTGATATCCAACAAAAGAGTTTTCTCCCATTACAATAAGAGGACTCATGTTTAGACACCCCCTCACTGGTCTATCAGCCTTCTTTTCCCCTTTCTCTGTCTCCCTCTGTCTGCACGCATTGATTGTCTGTGGTTCCCTCTCTGTGTAACTTTTTTCTCTCTTTGTCTCTCTCACACACACACACTAACACCCAGGGAACTACTAGAAGTGGTAGCATCACAGCTTTTCATCAGAGCGAAGGAGTAACGGGTACAAACGTCTGCTCTTTGGATGACACTGCACTGTGTCGTCCTGGCACTCTAGGGACACTGTGGAAGTGCTGCAAAGGAGCTGATCTGAAAACTGTTGTGCACGTGTGAGACATGTAGTGACAGAGACAGAGTAGTGTGTAGAGTGGAGAGGTGTGCAAGTACATTAATGCATATGACAGATGGCTTCAAGTGTGCCGAAGTGAGTGTATGTGTGTGTATATGAACATTTGTGCATTTGGACTGACTGGGGGGCCATGCAGACATCTCAGTTTCATCCCTTAGGCAAAGAAGTTCTTCCAGAGTGTTTTTACTAAACAATCTATTTCTCGCTTAGGTTGTAACTCTCCAAAAAAAAGTGTTGTTTTCTGCTGCTACAATTTGACAGGGTGTAGTGCTTACTTCAATCATGACACACCCTGACACGGCCGCAATTGTGAGTGTGAAGAACTGTATGAATGTTAAGCTGTGTGGCACTGCTCAGCTAACGGATGGGTAGAGTTTTAAAAAAGCAAAGTTAGCACCATAATAAACAGTTTACAACAGGTTTCATGTGGACAGAACTCACAGAGCTTTGAATCCAACTAAAAGAACAATGCCATATAAAACAAAAAAGAAATAACAGGTTTTAAAGTGGTACAAATTTGTAGTAACTAAATGAAGCGCTGTGTGGAATGGAAATTAAGTCTCAAAAAAAAAGTCACCACAATTGTGTGCACCTTGTTTCTACCTGTCAATGTAAAGCAACACGAGCTCATGCTAGTTATAACCAGATTTTTTTTAGAGAGAGAGAGATACTGAAAGGGGGAGAAATGTGTGTTGAGAGAAAAACATAAAAAGAGAGACTGACAGAGAGAGGGGGGTTGGGTGGGTGGGTGGAGGGGGGACAGAGAGCCTGAGGGAGGATGGGGAAGGAGGGGGCAGTGGAGGGCTACCTGCTGCGAAACTTCAAAGTCCAAGCTGTCACCTACATTATTTGACCTTTCACCCCCCACAAACCCAATCATCATATTATTGTCCCAGTGTGTTGTATGTCTGAACCATTTTCTGGTGAAAAGAAAAAAGTGTGTTACCAAAAAAGCAGAGGAGAGGAACAGTAGAGAGGATGTTTGGCTGAGAATTTGGGATCTGAAGGTTTGCCTCAGCCCTCCACAGACTCACATTTGTTTGTCTCTTTCTCTGGCTCACGCTGGCTTTCTATTTTCTCTCTCTCCCAATCTCCTTCTATCTATCTTCTAGTGATGGTGGTAAAGAGAAGATGCCTTAAAATGATTAGAGTTAAATAAACGGTGGTGGGGCCTCAGAGCCCGGAGGCAAAGCTGATGTGAAATCAGATGCTATCAGCCAGGTGAAGTCAGGCTCACCTGGCTCTGCAATAACACCAACATGAATAACTGCCACGCATGCTGCTAAATTATCAGGATTTACATACATTTCTTCTTAAAACCAGAACAGGCAACCCAGAAAGTGTAAGAAAAATGCAAGAAGGCACCTCAAAGTTCAGCTCCTCCCACAGAAACAAAATTAATAAAAGCCAGTGTAGTGGTGTGAAACAGAGAAAAAATAGACTGTCTGTGAAGTGTCTTCACTTAGACCTCACATATACAAAAAAAATACACAGCCGGCATGTCACTATCAGCCCTGATTTGATCAAGTTTTCAGGCCGGCTTATCAGTGCGAACAATATGCGGGCAGATTACCATAATTGAAAACGATCAATCCACTGCAAAGCACTATTTTTCTCAAGCTCGGTTTGCTGTAGAGATGTTCCAAGATTGCTGATAACGTAGCAACAAAAGCCACATAGACTGATGGGCTGCAGAGACCTTTATACATGCATGCAGCAAACGTAACGGAAGCGCTCCCATGTCAAATGCAAGCAGTGACTTTGTACAGTTAATACACGTAAGTGGCAACATATGTTTACACAAATATAATGCAAAGAATAAAAAACACACCTGATATTTCAGTTATTCAAGATATATATTTAGTTTTGCATGCATAAAAAATAGGCACACGCATATCCATGTTCACATACACACATCTTTACAATCCTTCACCAAAAGCACAAGACTACTTCTGTTCGTGCCGCTGTTTAATCACAGTTTGTGTAGTAGGTAATCACAGATGATGTCTGATGTCACGCCTGAGTTGTCATCCATCTTCTATGTACATCTGTGTGTGTGTGTACCAGGTATTCCTCATGGTGTGGGGACTTTCCACCGTAATGGGGACAAAAAGCAAGTCCCGTTAACATAAATCGTTAATTTTAGGGTGAAGACTTGTTTTAAAGTCAAGGTAAGTTTAGGGTTATGTTAAAGTTGTAAGGGTTTGGGTTAGGCATGTGTTGGTTATGGTTAAGGTAAGGATAAGTCTCCAGGAAATGAATGTAAGTCAATGTAATGTCCTCCGAAGTGATGAAAACATGACTCTGTTTGTGTGTGCCTGCGTGTGTGTATATGTGGGTGTGTGCGTTGTGTCCATGTCTGAGGTCATGCCTGGATGGCTATCTATCTTTTGTGTTACAGTGCCTTAGGCGAGCTACTGAAATCTGATAAGCCAAGCAGGAGCGTAAATACCTGCCTACTTTAACATTACTGCAAAGAAGACACACCTTGTGTTGTGTGTGTGTTTGGGTTAGGGTTGTGTGCGTGTGTGTGTGTGTGCATTAGTGTTAATCTGTAAATTTCCCTGTGTTGGTAGCTCTTTGCACCAAAATTGATGCTTGCATGTTGTGTGTGTGCATAGACTGTGTGTGCAAGAAAGCATGTTGGAGTCTTGACTTGATCCTATAACTGTCGCTCTTTGTTCTTTGCGTGATACTCATCAGTAGACCCCCAACAGCACACCTTTCACAAACAGTGTGTGTACATTATCCCCCTACTATACTATGACATCAATAATGCTTCCTCTTACACTGAAACTATACTCTCAGTGTAACTGACTGACACATCTGCTGCTGTCTTTAAATCTCTTTAAATCCCAACCTTGCTGAAGTTACTGCTTCTTTCTATGTCTGTGTGTGTCTTTATGTATATCTCTTTTGGAAAAAAGCAAACAAAAACAGGATACAGTAGTTCATAATAAAGTTTCATGATGCCTTCTGAGGCTTTTCATGCATCACTGAGGACTGCAGGAGAGCCTGATGGCTTAGAGAAACAAACATGTGGCTGAGGGTTACTAGCATGAAACCACACTACAGCAGCTTGTTAAAACTAGGTGGCAGTGAATGAGAAATGCTCATTATTCTTTCTCAACAACTCTCTGCCTTTGTTTAAGACACTTCACCTCCAAACTGTTCCAGCAGAGCTGTTCAGTGGTGGGCAGGGCATGACAGGCTATACTGGGCAGCTCCTCGGTGGGAGTTGGAGTGCAATCATTCCACAGGCTACAAAGCAACAAAAAAATCTTAGTCAGCTTTGCAGCTTATATGTACAAATTTTATTCATTGCTGACAATACAAAATAGACTAATCGTTCATTCTGTGCTATAGATATATTTGTTTGTTGTGTGCAGGCGGTTCGTGTAGACCGACAGAGTGTATTTTTCGGTGTGTGTATGACGGTGTGTATGTGCGTATCTGTCTGATTGTGTGTCCGTCCGGGAAGTAAAATCCAGTGCCATTTGTTTATCCCTCGCTAAGTGTCTAAATCCAGGGGAGCAGGCTTGGGCAGGCTTTTAAGACGGGGACCTTTCTCATTCAATCATCATTGGAAGCTTTGATGTGTGACCCCCGCTCCTCACGCTGGAAGAGGAGAAATTAACAGCTAGATGAGCTCAGAGAGTCTTACTTTGTGTCACACACATATAAGACCCATCCACGTACATACGTGCATGCATGCGTTCACTCGCCGCATACACTCACATATAAACACACACTGACACATGCTTACGCTGTCCCATGGGTGCATATGTAAGTAATTACTCATGTATACACACACATGGCTTTGCCTGGCATTCTTTTAAAAAATAAATCCTGTTTTTATATTTTTAGTCAAATGGTTCTTCAGGCTGAGAATCATCTGGGCTGTTAAGTTTTTTTAAAATCACACTCACACACTTCAGCAAGATCGTAACATCTGGTTAAATCACCTTAAAACAATTTAAATGAAAAACTCTTGGTTTTAACAAACAAGGCTGATGAGCCAAACCCAAACTGAAATGTGCTGCAGTTGCACCTTTGACTCCTTGTCATTTAGTATCAACTCTGACTGCATTTTGCTCATGTCTTAATGGCTCTCTCCGCGATCCAGTTTTACCTGGTCCTCTGACCCATCTCAGGTCAAAAAGTCAGATGACTGCTGCATGAAAAAAAACTGGAATTATCCTCTAAACCCCCTGCAAGACTCTTTCAAAGCTGCAGTATTCAGTTTCTATCCAACAACTAAACACTTCCATTCTTCTCTAAGACGTGTAGATGCAGATTGGGTTTGGAGACATGAAGTTAGTGCTGAGGAGAAGGATTTGTGGGGGTGAGGGGAGGGCATCTCTCTGTCTCTGTCTTTCCTTACCTGACTAAGGCAGATGGGACTAGAGCATTACCGCAGCACTTGAGCGTGCAATGATGCTGATCCACTCAGAATGTGAGCCTGTGACCTCGACCTGCCCCTCTGAGACCCAAAAGCAGCATCCTCCCTTTCGAGCCTATCCCATGACACATTCACATGCTAAAGCCACGCTATAATCTACCTTGGCGCTGTCTTAGATGACGGCGATGTCTAAAAGTGTTTGCACCGAGCCCCCCCCCCCCCCCCCCCCACCCCCACCACCACCCCCAAGTCATCAACTTTGTCATCTCTTCAACTGACAGTCTTAAAGCGCCTACCTAATCACGTACCCACTCTCCTCCCCTACCCCCACCTAACTCGTCCCGGACCGAATCATGTGCGTGCCAAGTTGGCTTCTCCATGCTTTTGCAAGCTGTGTCTTTGTATCAGCATTACTGAGGATTTAGGAAAGAACTCGGGGATGCCAGCGCACTTGATCTGTTACGGAAACACATGTGGATAGTCCATGTGGCAAAGAGACACCGCTGACTTTTGTTTACATCTCTGCAGATGCCGTGAGGAACAATGAGGATGTATTAAAACCACATTGTCGATACATGCGAATGTCTGGCATGAATCGAGGAGGATATTTTCAATACTTACTTTGTGTTTGCTTTTTATCCCATTCTTTTTTTCTTTTTTTTAATGATTCCCATGTCTGGCCCCACATAAAGAACTGGAACTACTTTTCTGTTGAAAACCTTAACTGCACAGTACTATTTAAGGGCATTTAGTGGTTTGTGGCAACTGACTCTAAATTGCAAAAACATTTGCACGGCAATACTCCCTCGCCTTGGAAAGTAGTTTCTAGATCAGGGTTTTATTGTGTTTGTTGATGACTGCCGTCTTTTTATGTGTTTTGCTCCATTGCTTCACTCCCTGCCCATTTTGGAGGAAAAAACAAAGAGAGAGAGAAAAAAAAACATTCCACTTGTTAATTCGCTGATCTCACCAACAATCGATTGAGATGCGTTTGTCACCGTTACGGCAGATTGAATGACCCAAAAAAGAACATGGAGGCAGTAAAAGCAAGAAGAGTTTAATCTGAAGTTGTGAATGACAATATTGATTTGCCTTTTCTTTTTGACAGGGCAGGATAGCGACTCAGAGTCAGAGGTAATGGGGACTATAACTGTCAAAACAGGCTGTTTTTCTTGTCTCTGTTTTTCTTTTCTGTCTTACGCTCTTTTCCATCTCTTTGTCTGTATCTGCTTTTCCTCTCTCTGTGGTGTGATATATTCTCGATAGCACATTTATTTCTGTTAAGAAAGGAGTGTGGATATCAACGAGAATATCCACAGCATTGTCCGATATCCTGTGTCATACATGTGGTGAGAGACAGTACACTTTTTTCCCATAAAAATACTGTTTAATAACAATTTATGAATCTATATGATAGTGTACATAAAAGATTTGTGATGGTACCTATGAAAGAGTGGCATTAAATGTCTGCTGTTTTTTCTTACTGTTGATCTAATGCAAATGTATCACTGTAATCAGTAAACATTAAACATGATCAAAATCTAAGTTAACGGACATTAACTTTAATTCAAATGCACACCAGAGTCGAATCGGAGCAGAGCTCAGTGCTGCCTGCACCAGAAGGGAGCTCATCTTTGTGAGTGAGAGTGGAGGTATTTGCCTTTAGAGGGCCTTGTGGACACATTAAGGCCCATTTGCATGTCCATAACACCAACAGAGAACCCCATCTCTGCACTTAGGCTCAGTGGAGCCGTAGGTTTAAATATTGCAGGGAAGCAGAGCATTGAACGCTGGCTGACTCTTTTACAGAACAAGTAATGAGTCCCCACATCAGCTTGTTTTGGATGATTTAAAACACTATACTAAGTGTCCACATGAGGTTTCTTTGTAATTCTTGTCTTGTAAGGAATTATTGCCTCTGATAGTGGTTTAGGAACTTGTATATAGCCTATATTTTGGATACAAGCATGTTGTGTTGAAAAATTACAGCTATTGGCCTTTTGAAAATGTGATGTCCTCATGACATTTTGAAAATTCACAAAAGTTTAAGACTAACCTGTGATGTTCTTAATTGACCTCAGCGTGGAATCTCTGTCTCTTGTTTACACAATTATGCAAAACTATGGCCTTTCTTGACCATTCGCCGAGCCCCTCCCTTGTCGCTTTTTAGAAAAATGTTACCTTTTTTCCCCCTTTTGTCCCGACCACCACAATTAAGGGCCACGGCTCTGAATAACAAAACAGGGGCCCCTCCTTGCAAGGTAGCCTTAGGTTGTGTTTACACTCCAGGACATCAAAGGCATTGCTGAACTTTTCCAAGCCCCTCCTGCTCAGGTAGTAATCCCAAAGTATAATCTCTTTAAAAACTGTAAAACCCATTAGAGTGACACCATCTAAATCCTCAAAAGAGAGAGCAGGGGAGAGAGTCAAAAAGTGAACTTTGTGACAGAAGCCCATCAAGTGGAGTTGGAAGAGGAAAGATTGCATGTTTACTCTCAAAATTTCCTGGGATATATTCGCAATAATTGGCTAGATGGATGGTTGCTTCCCGAGCAAACATGCTATAGGTGGTTTAAACAACATAATGTGTGTTTAAAGAAGAGATGTAATGGTGTTAATTTGGCCTAACTGACTCTAAAACAACAGCCAAGCCAGTAAAACAAACAAGTCTCCTTAGCTGCCCTGCCTTTAGGGGGATTGAACACATAATTCAAACTCAAATAAATATTCTGCAACGTTTGCCACCATACTATGTATTTTGGCTTGAAGTAATTGCCAGTGCTACTTTTATTATGATCTTCTTAGTTAAGTGTTTATCTTTGCTATCTTAACAACACTCAGATAGCCAGTTTGAACAATACTTGTGCTGAATTTCATGGCTGAATAGTTCCTGTCCATAACATTTCCCGAGGAGAAAAATAAGATTCATTGTGGTCATACACTCTGCAATTGCATTTACATGTTGTCTTGGCCGCTGGTCACAGGCAGATTATGGGCCAAAGAGGCCAGCAGTTTGCACGTGGTGGCATGGACATGACATTCTCCCTCACTCCTGGTATCCTTCTTGTGCTTCTCCTTCTCCTTTCTCATTCACTTACTTATTTTTGCTTTTTTTTTTATATATCATTTTCTGTCCTCTTCTTTACTTATCTGCTTTTATTTCCCTTTCCCTCCTCTCATGCACACTCGCACATGCACCGCACCTCACCTTTACGATAAATTCCCTCTCAATTACACCACAGACACAAATATGTAGCATGCAGACACACACACACACACACAGTCCAATCTTCCACTCCACATGCAGCTAGCAACTTTCTAAAAGCCATAAATCCCGGGGTGAAAAAATATTCCATTTCTACGCCCTCTTGCTGTGTACCTTCCCCTGGCCCCGGTTCTGCCATGCCATATCACAATCAATTCCATAAGCTAAACTGGGGTGTAAGGTGCTGTATGAAGGTCAGACAACCCACTTTGACTGCCATCTGAGCGTGAAGCACTTACCCTCCACACCATGTCCAAGCTAACTGCCAAGCGAGACCTTAATATACCACCTTCCAGCACTGTAACTCTCTCCCAGGGTTCACCCCAACACAGCTCTTTGAATGCCAGATACTGAAAGCAGATACTCCCTGCATTTATGTATCGATTTTCATATTGTGTATCATTAAATTTGACCTTTTTAATGCCAAACAATTACAGGATCCCTGTATGAATTTTATTCTCATCAGGGTGAAAACGCCTTACACCACTGCAGACTAATGAAATGATTTTAGGTGGGTTAGCGGCTGCTTAAGGCAGGGTGACCCACCCCATTTATTCAATCGTAAGGGAAACTCTGTGATACATTATTGCCTTTAGATGAGGAATTAATTTACAAAAGACATTGTTGAATAATAAATCACTGGATAAAATGTGGAGAGAAAATTTAATTTTATTGCAATTTGTACAAACTTTTTATGTAGCTGTGGTCAGGAAACCACAATTTTGACCAGCTGTTAACAATATTTAGTAAAAGGTCAATATTGGCCTCATATGAATTTGTTTTTTCTATTTGTCTTTATTATCCCTCCTATTTTAACACTCTATATATCTTAATCCCCATCCCCTTTCCTCCTCTCTTTTTTTCCCCTTTTCTCTTTCCTTTTTGACCCCCAACTATTCTACCTGTCTGTCTGCCTCTTCATCTTTATCTCTCAGCCTGCACAGTGCAAGATTATAAGTGATGGAGAGAAGCGCTGTTTACCTCCGTGGTCATGATTAAATCGGGCCACAGAGAAAGAGAAGGAAGACGGAGAGTATTTTATTTAATGAGCGTGACGAACGCAAAGGTGTTCTCGTAAATCATCACATGGTTTACAAACTCAATAAGTAAGGGCTTCCTGCCTCAGCCAGGCAGGCCAGCGCACACCTAAATTATTAACGAAGCTGGGGGCCCCCAGAGGCACAACTTTGATGATGT
Organism: Thunnus thynnus; assembly: GCF_963924715.1. Lineage (NCBI taxonomy): Eukaryota > Metazoa > Chordata > Actinopteri > Scombriformes > Scombridae > Thunnus > Thunnus thynnus. The sequence continues at coordinate 17,555,852 of NC_089537.1, forward strand.
TATAAACATGGGAGAGGACAAGGTGCCTTCTCAGCAAAAGATTATAGGACCTCCCACCTCCCCCCAAATCCCCGACCCCCATGCACTCACTCCTAATTACCTACCTCCAATGGTGAGAGGGGAAGATAGAGATGGAGGGGGGGCATCTAAATAAACTTGACACATTCCTTTCCTCCATATTCCTCTGTATACTAATTGAGACTGTACAGAATGTTGGTAGCTTGTACCTGCAAGTGAGAAACACAAGTCAAACTTTCTGCACTTGTATTAAGGAATAAAAACTGCATCTGCATTATTTTCTAACGATCTGTATATATTTGTAAATCATGAATATGCTAATGACGAGTGTGTTCATGCAAACTGCAGTCTGCTCAGGCACCCAGGATGATCGCACCAAGTTTCTCCGCCAGAATTTTTTCCCCCTCGTAGGATAAATTTGTCTCTGGGCAATACTCCATTTTTAAATCCAAATTCATCAAGCTTTGATAATAGCTGATGCAGCGTTTCATCGGGTTAGGTTGGGGGGAAAATGGTGGGAAGAGGATTGGGAGAGGAGAACTGTAGGTGTAGATAGGGAAGGGAAAACAGTTGGTCAGGAGATAAGCTGACCAAGTTGAGGTAGTGTAATAATGCGAGAAAAGCTGGCAGACTTTCATATGTTGTAGATGGGAGAAAGTGATAGAAATGGAGCGAGAGCATGGAAGCAGGAAGTAACAGAAAGAGTGAAGTGATGTAAGATACAATAATTACAGACCCCTGTAATAAATAAAACATGTTTAAAGAACACCTGATGCACACCTTGACATCTAATTTGTGGCTGTTTTTGTGTGCCAGAATGTTACTTAAATCAAATCCAAGACACAGAAGGACAAACATTTATGATAATGTAAAATGATGAAATAACCTGGTCATGCATCCTTTATTTTCTAGCATTCTCGTCCTTAATAAGGCTGCCATCTTTGTAGGCCCAGTTGCACTGCGCTGTTAGTAAACTCAAAAGCGAGCAGCAAAGTCTCTGGTGAGAATGAGATAAAGAAGTATGATTTCCCCAGTGCAAATATGCTCCAAATTAAAAACCAAAAAGAGGTCCCCTGTGTCTTTGCTCTAAATCTGATAGCAAGTCAGATGAATTTGTCATTAAACAGATCGTGTAGTGATTTCAGTAAGAGTTTTGGCTGTAATAGGGTCCTGCGTAATTCTCATGTTTGTGCGATGATCTATTTTTGTGTCCTTTCTGCACTGCTGGTTAGTAAGAAAAAAAGGCATTGGTTCTAGATGTATATGGGCTTGGGTATAGTAAAGTGAGGAAATAAAGGCTTGTATTCAACCTATTTCAGATCTTACAGGAAATCCCCTTTCAGAACAAATGCACCTTGCATTTGGTTGTTTGTTGAGAAATCACAAACTGAGCTAGACGGTTCAGATTCAAAACAAATCACAGCACTTGATAGCAAACTAACTTGACACTGAACACTGTTGATTCATGAATGTAATAGTATCCAAGGGTGGAATTTACCTTTAAGGCAGCAAAGCATCAATCACACTGAAGCGGAATATCAGATTTCATTGTGCTTTTCAATTTAAAAAACTGTACAGAAGCACTGAATCTGAAACTACTTATTAAATCTGTCACAGCACACCCACAAAAACAGTAGAAATGATCTGCAAATAAATCAGCAGATGTGTTTGCCACTATGTCTCTTTCAATGTTGTCTTTCACATGACTGTGAACTGGCAAAACTGGCAAGTGTTGGGATATTACACGTTAAAGCAGAAACACAACATGCATGCACACAAATTGAGCAAACATGAGATGCCTTGTTTCAAGATTACATCGATACATGTGATAGAAACAGAAATGATCACCCTCCTAAGTGTGTCATTTCCAGTCCAGAAACTAAGATACACTAAAGGTTCTTCGTTCAAACACCGCTACCATTTTCTCCTCTGCATCCTCCATCTGTGGGAGTCTGGGGCAGCAGTCTTCACTCGACACAGGGCCATCTGTGAGGGGGGATTCAACCACGCACCGAGCTTTGGAAACGCACAGAGCGTGCTTTCATACGTTTGCCATCACAGTCGAGCAGAAAATTGAGAAAATCGTGTCAAAGACGGGGAGCTTCCCAACCTCTGGTCTTGAACTGTGGCTGAGTAGGGGAGGCGGCGTTGAGGAGTCATGGTCATATACACTCGGCCTGATCGCTGCATCGCTCTGGAACGCCAAAAAAATACAGATGCCCCAAGGGGATTTGGTGGCATACGCAAGTCTCTGTCTTTCTGTTCTCCCCTCTCCTTTCTTCTCGAAAATAAGCGTGGCTCTTGCATAATGGCTTCAGATCAGATGACTGTCGGTGAAGTAAACATCTCACTCTGTCTTGCACATTGCGTGTTTGCCCCTTTTTCATGCTTTCACACTTTTCTGATTTTCCTTGGTCAAAACTGTATCACCCCTCTTGTGTGGTTACGTGCTTTAATTGTGTTTTGTGTGTTTATATGTGCACATATGAATTTTTATTTGCACGTGTACGTCCATGTGCCTTTTCAGAAGAGGCTTCATTTTAACCTTGCAAACTAGAATGCGGTACATTCATCACCAATATTAACGGTAATAATAATAATTTGTAAATGATAGATAATGTGAGATAAGTGTGGGATAAACTGACTGAATGGAGCAAAGGGGGTTAAATGCTCAAAAGCACTGCGGTCCTACATTAACACCTGTTTCTGTTTTCTGGGGTGCACATTACAGAAGTTATGATTAACCCCAAGACATGTATCCTCAACTCAAGACACACAATCCCACTACAATAAGTCATCTGTTGGATTCCAAAATGAGGCTGATGACACAGATGCCGAAGTATGCACTCTGAGAGGGAAGTGATGTCACCACTGCCTACTAAAACTGTATTTGTTGAAATCAAATTAGATCTACGGCGCCCTGGCACATTCAATTACCCAAAATACCCCCACCCGAAATACCACCAAAGACGTAGCCATGATTTGACATCTGCAAGGATAAATGGAGTGCTAACAAAGTCTCTTACACTGAGGGCAAGTCGAGCTAGAAGACTTCCTGTCTGAACGGAATGGCAGACGGTTTTCTTCATCATTGTCTGGGTCTGAGCAACCACACATACCATAGATATGATGATATCACTTAAAGAATAATAGGATGAAAGGATGTTGGATAAAATATGTTGCCTTTCCCAGCCTGTTCATGAAAAAGACTGCTGTTCACCTTAAATGAAGGATTTTTTTTACATAATGATATGATAAACTTTTCACATCTATTCTGTCGGTATTAACCAAAGCCAGTGCAGGCAATAAAAAACTAAAAAAAAAACAAGTGACTGTTTTTCCTCAGCACTTTTTGAATAGTATTCTATTTCTAATAGGCCTAGTATTTCTTATTAACTTGGACATGAAATATAGATGAATATTCGTTGTAATTCGACATAACAAGTCCACAAATAAGCTACTGACATGAGATAAACCAAAACCCTCCCTGTATCATCTTTATAGGCTGATGTATTGATCAAATGTTTGTGGCTGAGTGGACTTCATAGCAGTGACACTGTGTATCATGGACAGGGTTAGGTGTGGGGGCTGCACAGCCATAATTAGCTTGCCATCCAGGGGAAAGTTAATATTTCTCAAGTTGAAGTGAAGCTTATTGGTTTCCTGGACAGGCTGTAATGGATAACCCAATGAGACCAACGTGCACCACGCACACACACACGCAAACAGTAGCACACAAATGAAAACACAAACATGCACGTCCACTCCCCGGGAGGCCTACAGTCAGACAGACAGTGACATACAAATCTATCCCTATTCCCTACATGACAGACCAAGCTGGCTGGCTGAGCAGCTGCCTGATCAATAGTCATCAGTGACCTCGTCCACTTGGCCGTCACTTAAACCAAAACTGTGAGACACAAATTCAGCAAACTGCACATTTCTGCACCCCTCGAATGTGTCTGTGGTGCAAGCATCATTATATGTATATGGATTTCAAAACCTAAATATGGGAGATGGTTATGTGCTTATGCATGTCTAATAAATAAAGGTTAATGAAATAATGTGTGTGCTTGTGCGTTCACATCAGAAGTATTGCTAAATATGCATTTTTACAGCAAACCTAACAGGGTGTCAAAATACAGTAATCAATTGTTTGCTTGGGTCACTGATCAATTGTCACATATGCCAATCAAAATCAAATTATTCATATTGTACAGTTATTGCATGGACAGTCAGGCACACATGTACAGCACCAACTCCTCACTCAACCAGAGATTCCATATGATTTACTTCAGATTGAGTCTGTGGGATTTTTTTAATGTGAACAATCATTTTGAATCAATGCAAGGATTTTCCAAAATTATGTCCAACATTAATTTTGTTCTTCCTTACAATTTCTTACAGTCTCTGTTACCCAAAATGTTGTCACCTGTTTGTGTTTTTAAAAAAAAATAAATTCATATGTTAGTGATACACATGTTTTTATTAATTCTTAATCAGTGTACACATTCTGTTGTCCATCACTTAAAAATTCAAATTGTCAAAATGTTTTAAGAATTCATATTTACAGTATGTTGTATACAGTTTTTAAAAATCAAGTGAACTGTATCCATGGAGAAAATTATACGGAAATAGTCACCATTTCTGTTAAATTCAAAGTAAAATACTTTTCTTCAAAAAGCAACAGGCAGCAGGGACCCAGGGAGCTAGCAGTGCCACCATAACAACAACAAACAAATGTTTGCTGATAAATAAAACATATTCAATCAAAGCATAAATGCTAATGAAAAGAGAACCTGCAATCACATGAGCTGAACGTGTGAGCTCTGGCACACACAAAGTGTGAGAGAGAGAGGTGTTAATTGCTGTGCTAATTAGGTCCTGATTGCATTGCTCTTGTTTTGCACTTGCAGGTGATTAAAATTTCAACAGAGCACATTATTTGGCACTGTTAACAGGTGCCAAGCTCAGCACACAACACAAACACAGAAACACAGCCGGTCACACATATTGCCACATACATGTATGCACATTCATGCACATATTACACAAATGCTGTGTAAAGGATCATTATAAGCTGTTGCACGTTTTGCAAGCTGCCAACTCCAAACTGCTAAAGATGAAATTATTTATTTGTTTATTTTGTGAAGAATCTTACAAAATTACTGTAGAAAAATGTGGATGTGAAAAAAATTAAAGGGGACCTATTATAATAATTTACAGATCTATATTTTTATTCTGGGACTCCACTAGGGTAGCTTTTTATGATTCACCGTTCAAAAAGCTCATTATTTATCTTATACTGGCCCTTTATGCAGACCCTCAGTTCAGCTTCTGTCTCTAACAGGCAGTCTTAGCTCCTGTCTCTTTAAGGTCCCCCTCCGGACAAACAACAGTCTGTTCTGACTGGCCAGCTTTCCAGAAGCCCGCCGAGGGTCAGCACGTATCAGACTCAGGTTAAGTTACCGCCAATACAAACCTGACATTTCCTGCTTTACTGCTCCACATTAAAAGCTTTTAAATTACTAAATAATGGTAGACTTTTATTATGTAGACTTTACAGGAAATTAAACATATTCCTCACAGAATTAGCAGAGCTTCGTTAGCGGTGCTAAAAACTGGTTGACACAACAACATATGGAGACATTTGGAGCTCTTTGTTCAGCAGATCAGTTAGAAATAATGAAGGGAGGAATAGTATAAGCAGAAACAGCCATAGTGATGATGATATTTGATGAAGAGCTGCAGACGACCAGCACACCTCCAACAGGTAAACTACTTAATTTACTTTGCAGTGCTGTGTAATGGAAAAACACTCACAGCGTGCCAGCTTGACTCGAGTCATGGCTCGGCGTGACTACCCCCAAAACAATGGAAAAATGCCATAATGTCAGCGGAGTGGAGCAGTGAACTCCATAGTGACTATATGAAGAAATCTGTCACGAGCTGATGTCAGCTTGGGCTGAAAGTAAGAGAAAATGTTGAAAATCAAGTGTCCAGAACAGTCTGAAGCCTGAGCTTTTTGCTCACAAGGCTTACTTTTACATATGTTTACCTCATTATTTGACACTTTGGCCATGTTTAATATGAACATCTGACATTGTAACATTATATATGTATATGACTGAAAATAAGGAAAAGCATAATAAGTCCCGTTTAAGTGAAAAAATATATTCTACACATGAATCCATGATGTGGGCAATATCACCAACAATTATTTTGTTCATTTTTAGCATTTGTTCTTTACACATGACTATTCACATTGATTTTGTCCTATTTAGTAATTCCCATTGAAGCTGCAGGCCATTTTGTCACTTTGTCTATTGTCCTTTAGGGAAATTGCTCATAGCCTTTATGTATTTCTCAGATGAATTTTAATGAATTATAAGACTGCATGTGATGTTCTGATGGCATATTTTGCATGAAAAAAAATCCTCAAATGTTGGTGCCAAAAACTACTAAAACCCAGGTCATAAAAAGATACATTTTCCTTAAACAGGCAACAAACTCATAATAATGCATAATAATGATACATTTCAATTTATATTGTGTTTAAATGGTGAATATTCCCAAGCAAATTAGCATTTAATCAAATTACCGCAAACCAGTTGACACTGGGCGAACCCAGTGCCTTTGGGGCTCTGGAACAATAATGCCAGAAGAAGAAGGGAAAAAAAAAACAGTGAAAGATGATAATATTGGTGAGTTGTATGTTAGGAAATGGGGATCTCCTGTGGGTGACTGGCTGGCTGGTTGACAAGTCTGGGGAGGAACTGTGGTTGGGTCTACCGTTAGTGAAATGACAGCGAGCGGAGAGCGTGTGATGTGTTCTGTTCCACAACAGTTGAGCGGCTGTCCCCACTGAGGCAAGTGTGTGTGTGTGTTTCTCCCTATATTGACGCAGGGCCTGGGAAAATCTGCATCTGTTACTTGAGTGGGATTGCAGGGAGATCTGAGCTGTCAGAGTGACAGGCTAGTGTCTCCCTCTTCTCTGTGCCGTGTCAGATATCTATCTATCTATCTATCTATCTATCTATCTATCTATCTATCTATGGGCAGGTACACAGACATCAAGGCTGCAGCATGAGCAGATAGACAGACAAGCTGCGAGCCAGACAGACAGATAAATATGACTTCATGAATGACATTTGTTTGTTCTAAAGGACTTGGCCTCTAGGAGTAACCTTCATCACTGGTGACAGAGGAGTTACTCACACAAGAAAACCTACCAGGAGGCACAAATCCCTGAACTTCAGAGGCATTTGGTTTTAGTCATCATATATCAATGTATGTAATGTCTTCCATAATTCAACCTTAAGAATTAAACAATGTCAGACCAACAGAAGATCTCTGTAGCCTTTGATCTGTGGAGATTAATTCTGTTATGAATATTGATTATGATATAAACCAAGACATTAGACAAATTTCCAGACACCATGGAGCTGCAATCATGGACATGAAATTCATGGATATGTGGCATAGATTATTAAATATATCATACTGATCAGTCCTAATTACTTAATGTGAAGCCTTTTATGGGGGGATCAATGAGGAAAGACACAGCAGTAAATGTTATTCAACTGTATAATGCAAAGTCATGTGAAGAGATCTCCATCCCCATAGCATTACTTCACTGACAGTGTGAATTGTACCTGTTTTGGACACGTGATTGCATGTTAACAGACATAAGAAATAAGCGATTTGGTTTTTTATTAGCACTAATGTGATGCTTCAGGCCATAAACTTGATCATTAGCTTGAGGTTAGCCATACCCTTTGTTTTTATTGAGCAATTCTAGCAAGAGCAACAACATTGGGCTTATAGAGAACCTTAAATTGTGGCCTTATATAGTGTGATGCAAAATGTAATGGCAAAAACAAATGCCTACAATGCATGCAATTCTAATGTCCAGTAATGCACAACTTTAGAGACATCCAAAAACATAGATGCAGTTTATTTAAAAAAAAAAGTAATCTACCTACATGGATATAACCTAATTTATCGGCATTTTAGCATATTTCAACGTATATATTCTAAAATATATTGTGAATACTCACAAAACAGCTCCAGTCTTAGTTTCATCGTTCTGCATTTATCCAACCTGTCACTTACCCCAAAGTCTTGACATTACATCAGCTAGGTTGGAGGTTTAATATCTGGTAGCTCTACCAGAAAGCCTCCAATTTCTTTACAAAATAAATGACCCCGAGAGAGAGATAGAGAGAGAGAGAGAGAGAGAGAGAGAGAGAGAGAGAGAGAGAGAGAGAGAGAGAGAGAGAGAGAGAGAGAAAGACTCTCTCTCTCCATCTCTGTCTCTCTCGCTCTCAAACACACACACACACACACACACACATACACACAAATTGCCTGAGGTCCTAACCAGCTGCTTTGTCTTCCACAGAGGCCACAGTACTGGACCAGGACACCTGTCATTCTCCCACGAGTGAGAGAGGGAGACGGAGGGAGAGTTTTGTGTTTCGCTTTGGCAACAAATACTGCTGTATTTCAGGCCAATAAAGTCAAGTCAAGTCAAATTTATTTATAGAGCACATTTAAAAACTATAGGTGTTGACCAATTTGTGGCAACATTTAAAAAGAAATTAAGTAATTAAGATAAAGCTGACTGAAGCTGACTTTTATGCACATATAACAAAAAAAAGTCTTGCTAAGTCTGTCTAATGGACAGGCTACAGTTGTAGCCATCATGCTGCTTAGCCAGTGTTTTCTTTTCAGTCATGATTATGATTGAACATACAGTGTATTCTCAAATGTTAAGTGCAACTCAACGACCACTTTGAAAGGTCGCTGAAACAATTTTTGTTTGTGGTAGAGATGACCAAACCAAGCCGAGAGAGCCAAGCCATTTCTTGGGCTGTCTGAGGGTGGAAAAGGGCAACAATTTTTGTTTAGTCCTCCAGGCAAAATCTCACAGCAGTGCAGAAAACACACTATGAAGCGTGGTATTCATGAAGTGGTTGAATCTGTATTCATAAAACACTTGTGGTGACACACACATGTGTTGATATCTGAGTTTTAGTTGAGTACTTCACAGCTAGAATTTGACAGATAAATATGGGGTATTCATATTATGAAGTATGCATTTGTAAAGTACGGAAGGTGTAACAAACTCAGTTCAATAATAACAATGTTCTCTATAAGTCAGTCTCAAGAACATTATTTGGAAAGGCTTGCACCAAAATACAATGGTGAGTGCATCTTCAAAAGAGTAAAACAGATAACATGACCATATACAGTATCTGAAGAGAACGGGTAAGCGTACTACCCACATGTCCTTTAGAAAAAATAGAATTCTTTGTTTTACACAAAGCAACATGTGGGCAGATGAAATAAAGTTTTGTTACCAAATGAAACACAGTGATGTAGAAAGTTTCTGCTCCCGCATGGTCATTAAATGTCTGTGCATTGGTTGCTTTGCTCAAAGAAATGGAAGAAGCAACAAGAAATAACTGCCCTATTTTTGCCCCAGAAACTTTTAACTGCTGATAAAGATCAATGGCACTGCTGATGATATAAATTCTGAGCTGCTATTTTGTATTGATCTGGCTGTAATGCTTTTGGCTCTCAGGATGGCAGATGGAGCCAGCAAAGAACTTCAGCAAAGAAAAAAAAAAGAAATAAAGATTAATGTTGTAGGCCTACCCATCTATAGTTTTGATAAAGCCAAATATATATTGCTGCAGGGTTATACGGGCCTCAGAGGTGTCTGTCCCTATCTTGAGAAATAAATTATAAGATAGTTTGTTGTAAGTTGTGTGATACTTTTACATTAGCTGAATGTTGGCTTTCCATTAAAAATGGTTTAAACAACCTAGCAAACTGGGTGCAGGTGTGTCGGAAATTCAAAGGAAGAATTTGTAGGCCGTAAGTGAGATTTTTACTACTTAATTATTGTATATATATTGCAATAGTGTAATTTTAAAAAAATGTCATTGTGATGTCATTGGGATGATCCAACATCATTTTGTATTGGTCCTGTTTGTAGCACTGTTCACATTGTCATAATACTAGATATATTTCAAAATCTGAATCTGAGAATATGTTCCAAAACTATATAAGTATACATATAATATAAAACACTGTACCATGAAGACTTTTTTTATTAACATGCAGCAGTACTCTCCCTTAAAAGTTATGAATAATGAGCCCTAGATACATAAAATTGTGGAGAAAAGATAAGAAAATCACAAGTGTCCGCTGCCATTGACTTGCATTGTTGCTTGCGGCTGGAAAACAGAATGTTATTTTTGCCGATGTTCACTGGCGGCAAGCCAATGGGCTAGCAACACCCATCGTAAAACAGGATGATTGATAGCTTTGATTTGCAGTTTATGATACAGTCTAGTCTAGTTTTATTGTGCACTGTTCACTATTGTGAACCGGTAACATGTTACACACAGCTTATATACACACCAAACAGTCATGGAAGAACATTAGAAATCATTTTGAGTTGTGTTTCTGGCTACCAGTTTTCAATTTCTGTTTAGTCCTGTTTTGGTCCTTATCAGCTTGTACGGGACACATCTTGCTTCTTACATGCTAAATGTTGTTCACAAGCTAGTTGCTAGCTATGCCTGCCTGTGGTTACAGGGAAGCTAGAATACATTGGGTTTCTCAGGTTATTCACTGAAACAGCTGCATGCTGTAGTTGGAAACAAGACTGATGCGACACTGAAATAGAACCAAAACCAGTAAATTTGTGGCAGTAAAATCAAAACAATGAGCTTAAAGGTGCTAAAAGCCCCATAGATCTGAGGATGTCAGATCTGCAGAGTCAGATGATAAATCTTGGTGGGTTTGCCAGCAACACTAGCAACACCTTTCACATAACACATCAAATTTTTTTTTACATATTTTTTTATTATATAGAAATATTGATTACTACAGCTTTAAGAGAATGCAATTTTAGAGAAATGAACCACATCTCCCCATCCTCACATACATTAACTATCTTGTGTCTTGATTATGTGTAGATATACAGTACTAGTCAAAAGTTTGGACACACCTTACCTTTCCCTTGAATGAGAAAGTGTTTCTAAACTTTTTGCTGGTACAATATGGCTGGCACATCAATTTGACAGTGACAAATTCTCCTCTGTCCTTCTCCGCCACCTGGCTGCTCTAAGGCGTGTCCCCCTCCTCCCACCAGATCCCTCCACTAGACACTCATGTAGACCGGCCAGGGTTAGAGGTCAATATGTAGGACAAAACCAAAATGTGAATGGAGGGGTGTTTTAGCTAGAAGGAGTTTTGTCCTCTCATGCTTTGAAAGGCCACATACACAAGGAACAGGAGAAAAATGGACTGGTCCCCCCCTAGTCCCCTTACAAATGAGCACTCTGCTCTGTGTATTAAACATTGTGTAGTTTGCAATTCCCACACTTACACAGACACAAACTGTAACACTTCTTCTCTCTCCCCACCCATGTGTCAATATTAGTAGAGTTGCAGTTTGGTATTAGCAGGCAATGAAAACCTATCACCAGCTAAAATGTTACACTATAGCTTTGTCTAATTATGACTCCTTGGCAGAACATGAGGCTTTTATCTGCAATTGGATAAGTTAATTGCCAGCAATTATCCAACCATTTACTCACAATGCAGATGCAGAAATTGTAGAACAGGCCCTGCACCTGGATATGCTCAAGAGTTGAGGATGTCAACTTCCCAGCACGCACACATACCTGAAAACACACCTGAGCAGTCAACGCTGAGGTAATCACCACTGTCACCACCCCCTACCTCCTCCTCTCTCGGCTTCTATTCGACTTCTATAACTCATCCAGTCATTATCCAGCATTTGATATTCACTCTCTTCTATTCGACGTAACAGGTTGAGTTTCCCCTAATTGGGGCTGAATAATACCAGGGCGATTTACGAGCGCTTTTTCTCCCCGTGTCACCGCCGCTGCAGCACAGATTCTGGTTTCATCCCGCTAGTGGTTTTTGAAGGTATCATTTCTCTTGACTGGAAAAGGCCCCTGTTGAGTTGTCAGGCTCATTGCTCAAGGTGTGCACTGGGTTTCAGGAGGGCCCGTGCTGACACATTCATAAATATGACACCTTGTTTTGTCCTTCTGGCGTCTTTTTGGTTGGCGATGGCCTTTGAATTGGAAACAGGTAAGCTAATAGGGCTGCGTCTGATGCATGGGAACCATGGGCTTTGGGAGAAGGCAGGGTGGCCCCGGGCGACACATGACAGGCAGATAATGACTGTATAGCTGTCAAGTCAAGGATACCTGTCTGCCGGTAAATACAGATTTGCCTTTTTGACATCATTTTTCCACCTCCTGGAAGATCAACTGAATGCAGCTTTCAGACTATTTCAGACTAGCTATCAGACAGATTCACATACACAACACACACTCAAATGCACATGCATGTTCATGTACATACACACAAGCATACACACATATATACATTCTGAGAAACACACTCATACACACACACTCACAATTGCAAGCAGGAACAGGAACAAAGGCACTCTAAATGTATGCGCTTATAATTGTGATTTTCTGCACCGTCCAACGTTTCCACGTAATGCTGTATGTTTGGAAATGCATGGAGCAAGTTAATATGATTCTATTGTAGTCAGGCATGAGTATGTGTGTGTGTGTGTGTGTGTTTCCACGTATATATGTACGTGTGTGTGTCCATGCATGAGTGTGTGTGACTGGCAGGCTGGCTGAGGCCTGTGTTTTGCGTGTCGCCCCAGGGAATGCAGGTGAAAGCAATCTTGGTCCGTGAAAGCCGACGAGATGCGCTTTTTTGCACCCAGAGAGCCGGCGAGCTGATTTCTTTTTGATAGGCTCAAGCCCTGACACCAGCCCCCCACCTCCACCCCCACCAAACCCCCACATCACCGTCAAGCAAGGCCACGGCACCTGGTTGTTCACATCTCAGCTCAGTTAGCTATAGTTGTAATATTCTAGTGCATATGCAATACTATTCACATCCATAAAGTGAACATATATTCTGTCTATTTCTGCCTTTCCCAGATACCACAACAGTTTTTTGGACCCTTTTCTGTAAATTCTTTTTTTCTTACACACACAAGATAATCTCTTTCACTCCCCGTTTCTCTCCACAGCTGCCCAGAAGCCAGAACAGCCAAACTGCTTGGTGCATGGATGAAATGACGAAACGCAGCCTAAATATACCTAATTTGTTTACTATTCAGTTACATTCCCTGCATGCAGAATGATTAGCAACAAATCATGTTGGGTTTTAATCGAGAGGTATTTATGGCTTGATGTGTGTGCTGGGATGGAGTGAGCATTAGGCCTAATCTCATAATATACCAATTGTATTAATTCTGCATATGAATCCAGCACTGGCTGTAATACAAAACGAAAGTCACTCCAGTGAGCAGTGGGCAGCTGTCCATGAGCATGTGAATGGAACTTATCAAGCTGTGTTTGTTGTTATCTTCTGGGATTTGTGATTAGTACTGTAAGCACAGCTTTGGGTAAATGATTATAGCTGTAATCAAGCTGGGGATATCATGTCTGAATGTGTGGTCTGTGGATATTTAGATCCAGGCGTATTCTATGCCAGTGTTCATTCAAACTGGCATTTTTCAGTTGGGAATGCTGTGTTGTCTATATGTACTGTGTGCTGTGTGTAGCCCCTTTGGTGGAGCTCAAACATACCTAGGAAGCCCCTCCATGGTGCATACATAGGCACAGATACAGATATGGGCAGTTTTGGTCACAAACAGATAGAAAGCAAGGCACTCACACACACACACACACACACACACACACACACACAAACGTACACACGGACAGAGTTCGTCCCTAGGGGTGAAAAACACTGACACTTATGACAGTTTATTATACAGTGACACGGCCAGTGAGCTGGGCTAAACAGATTAGAATCTGTCTGAATGCTGCCAGTATTCACACAGCTGCTAAAGACCCACTCTGGAATCCAAAAGCAAACAATAAAGGGTAGTCTGACTGCCAAGGACTTGATAGTGTTTTCTCAATTCAACACCAGATTTTTATCACTTTAAAAAGAAATATTATGTGTAAATGCTGAGTGATTTAGCTGTTTTGAAGCCGTAAATCTGCATTTTGAAATGTTCTGGGCTACAAACGATATTGGAAAACATCTTTAAATCCCACTAAATATATCACTCATGAAATATTGGCAAAGTGGTTACAAAATTTCTTGTTGCGGTAAACTGAATCACTATTTATATTCTAAAACTTCCAGCAGAGGTTTTGGTTTAAAAAGAGAGACAACCTTGACCCTCTTCTTTCTTATAGTCCTAGCAGCCAGTCACTCATCTTGTTGGCCAGCCAGTGGTACGATATCAGTCTCTCTAGCCGGCCCGCTAGCTAAAATGGAAATGTGTGTTAGTGCCAGCAGTTGGAGACTGTTGGGGGACTTAGCCTTCACACTGTTGAGATAAAGTAGCAGGCCTAAGCCTCGCCTGGTGAAATGACACATCCCCCCACCTTCCTTTTCCTGTACAATCGCCATAATATTGTGTTTCTATGCTGGGCCTGTAACCTTTGATTAAATTAGTCCAGTATTGCCTGGGTCCTTTTCTAAACTGTAGGCACTGGAGAGCTACTTAACGGACCCTGTCCCTCGGAGGGAAGAAACTGCTTGAGCTTACAAGTGTATGACCACAGAAATATCAAACCCCTCTCACTCAAATCTCTCTCTTTCTATCCCTCCCTCTCTCTTTCTCCCTCTTTCACTCTCCATTTACACCCTTTTGCCCTCTTTCCTTGTCTCTCCTGAAGTTGTTCTCTGTGTGCGTTTGTACATGTGTGTATGCGTCTGTAAGTCAATCCATCACACTCTGTCACTCTCCAGGTGAGGCACATATTATAAGATGTCAAAGAAAGAGCAGCAAAATGACATTTTGTTGTTGTTATTTTTCAAATCTGTGAACTATTGGTGCTGCACACTGGATGACAGCATAAATGAACAGACCAGAATTGCATTTTGTTCTAGGAAGTGGGATTAATGTGCGGAGAAGGCAAAAGAGACATGGCATTGGTCAAATGTCAATCAGTTGTAGACCTTGGTAAAATGAAATGGCACTTCTGGTCCACACTCAGTGTGTTATTTACTGTACAGCAGCAGCAAAGTTTTCCGGGCCACCACATTTTCCTCCCTAATGTGAAAGAGTTAAATTATAGGAAGAAAATTTTCATCTGCCTTTCACTAATTTAGTTATCTACGTTACAAGAAAATCTGAAAATGCTTTTGTTTGTGATCAATCAATCAATCAATCAAGTTTTATTTGTCACATGTAATCATAAAAGTTACAATGACAGTGAAGTGTAATCCCATCAGTTCCTTCAATGTATACATTAAAAAGAGTTTAAATAGAGTAGGCATAGTAATAAATAAATATATGTGTATGATTGGAGGGAAAACAACAAAAACAAGATTCTTCTCATCTTCTCATTTCTTGATGTACTGTTTTACCTTAGGGGCCAGAGGTTACTAGCACATGACCCTCAGAGGAGGACAGTCTTTACCACTGCCTCATTCAGCTTCCTGGAGGAGACAGGCCTTGGGGATGGGCTCATCTTCATCTTCGACCACATTTAGGATCCTAATGGCCTGAGGGTAGAAGCTCTTCTTGAGCCTCTCAGTGCTGGCCAGGTGTATCCGGTATCTTCTTCCCCATTGCAGCAGGGAGAAAAGCCCACTATCCGGGTAGTTGGGATCCTTAATGATTCTCCTAGCCTTATTCTTTCAGTGCCTGGTATAAATATCCTTTAGGCAGGATAGAGCACCGGCTATGTTCGGCCTAAAAAAAACACTTTTTGCAGGGGCTTGTGGTCCTCTTTGGTGCTGTTTCCGTACCAGACAGTGATGTTCCCTGTCAGGACGCTCCCGATGGTGCAGGGGTAGAAATTCCTTGGTATTTGAGGGGATATCCCGAATTTCCTCAAGAGTCTGAGGTGAAACAGTCTCTGCCTTGTCTTTCTCACCGCTGAGTCAGTATGCAGTGCCCAAGTCAGGCTCTTGGTGATGTGGACACCAAGGTAATTGAAGCTGTCCACCTTCTCCACCAAGGACAGGTTGATAATAAGGGGGGTGTATTTCCTTCCCTGCTTCTTTCCAAACTCCACTATCAGTTTCTTAGTCTTGCTGACATTCAGGAGTAGGTTGTTGTCCTGACACCAGCGGGTCAGGTCCTCTATTTCCTACAGGTAGGCCTTTTCATTGTTATCTGTGATCAGGCCTACCACCGCTGTGTCATCAGCAAACTTGATGCTGGTGTTGGAGTCAGAAGTGCCTACACAGTCGTATGTGTACAGGGAGTACAGCAGGGGGCTCAAAACACAGCCTTAGGGTTCTCCGGTGTTAAGGATGAAGGTAGAAGAGATGTGTCCACCTACCCTCACCACCTGGGGTCTGCCCATCAGGAAGTCAAGGATCCATATGCACAGTAGGGTGTTTAATCTCAGGTCCTTGAGCTTTTTGATGAGCCTGGAGAGAACTATGGTGTTAAATGCTGAACTGTGGTCAATGACCAATAATCTCACATAGCTCCCTTTCTTGTCCTGGTGAGATAGGGTGGTGTGGAGGATGTGTGCTATGGTGTCTTCCGTTGATCAGTTGGAACAGTAGGCAAACTGTAGTGGGTCCAGTGTGCCGGGAAGTGAGGAACAGATGTAATCCTTGACCAGCCATTCAAAGCACTCCATCACGACAGAGGTGATTGCCACTGGGTGTTAGTCATTCAGACAGGCTGGTCTTGTTTTCTTGGGCACAGGAATGATGGTGAACCTCTTGAAGCACATGGGTATGACAGACTGAACCAGGCACAGGTTGAACATCATTGTGAATACCAGGGCTAGTTGGTCAGCACATGGTTCGAGGATCCACCCACTGACAATGTCTGGTTCTGCTGCTTTCTTGGTATTCACACGCTTCAAAGCCCTCCTGATGTCATGCTTAGAAAGGGTGATAGGTGTGAAATGCGGACCAACAATATATTGGTTATTACAATGACATTGAATTAAATGTGCTATATCAGGATAGATATCGTTATTGGGATATGAAATGACCTATATCAGTGTATGAGATTTTGGTCATATTGATCAGCCCTAGTTCTTGATATCCTATTATTGGAAACTGATGCAGTGGCTAGCAGGATCCTTGGCAGAGAAGATCCATGTGGCCAGGACTGCAGCTGGTGTTTAATCCCTCAACATTTACCTCGGTGTTTCATCTTATGTTGAGAAGGATGCAGAGATGCACACAGAGATGATCTTGCTTGTCCATGTGGTCAGGATGGTAGCTGATGTTTATCCCCATCCACCATTGTCCAATATTATTCACAAAAAGCACAAAAAAAAGATGTAAAGCACATAAATTAGTGGAACTAAAGGGGTGGCGACTTGATAGGTCCACGCATTGTAGAACAGCACCCACTTCTTGTTTTGTGCTGTAAAGCAAATTCTGGGCAAAATTGCTGCACCAGATTAAACATCTTATTGTTACAGGCAATGGCTGTTCATACTGATGGTCTCAATTGTTTATGATATGACATTAATTAACGATAAAATGCTACGTGTAACATCTTTATCATAAGAGACTTTGCTTATTAACTTACTAGATATGTTTCATAAAGGGATTTTACCAGCAACATTTCCAATTCAGCCATTTAACAAGAAACACCAATTCTTTTCTAACCTTTGCTGGTGCATTCTTTAAAATACCATTGTGGTTTTGTGATACTTAGTATACAATTTCAGTCTCAATGTTACTCATGTGAATGGCTCACAAAGTTGTCATTCGGGCAAATCCCCCATTCATGAGTTGAAAACTAATACTGACACAAAATCATATATCCTGAGTCAACCTACGATGAAGCTTTCACTTATCCTACCTTTATGACTTTGAGGTTTTTCTTCACTGACCAGCAACGAAAGCTTCCTCCTATCTGTTAATGTGGTTACCTTCCCACAGTTATCTTGCTGATTATTCCTAACCGGAGGCCAGTAGGAATCACTTGTCAAAAACGCTCTGAATGACTTTACTGTGTGTGAAAGTGTGTGTGTGTGTGTGTGTGTGTGTGTGTGTAGAAAATGTATTTGTGCATCTCCGATTAGGCATGTTTGTATGCGTCTGTGTAATTATGGATGGTGTGTGAAATCTAAAACTCAAACAGGATTCGCAAATAAATGACTTGCAGCCAGTGTTGTCGTCTCCAAGTGAAATGAATCACCCTGTCAAACTGTGGTGGTATATGGCTAATAATAACTCATGGCTCTGAGTGGTGAGAGGATTCACTCATTTAAAGCGTGAGAAAGGGAAGAAACACACAGAGGTGTATTATAAGTAAATCAAACAGTGAAACTGTGATGCCGGATATCTCGAGGAGCGGTTTATTCCACAGTAAGGTCTCCACTATCTGAAAAGTGTGACATCCACTCTTGCCAAATGATTGATAGCACAAATGTCTTCAGTTGACATATTCAGAGATAATCATTTTATAGGCTGCATATCCTAGATTTCCCACTGAATGATAGACTTCAAGAAATGATTGTTTAATGCCTGAAACCTCATATCTGGATTTTATACACCTCTAAATAACCTTAGTAAACCATTGAATATACATTCTGATGCATCAAACAGGAAAATCAGCAATTTTTTTTCTCAACTACTTCTCAGTTTTAAGGATAAAACAGTTCCACACAAAACAAACCTTGAAAACAGTACACTCATGTCACTCATGGCACAACTCCAGCTACTGCTAGTGCTACGCAGGTGTGTGTATGTGCATGTATACACACTAGGGACCTGGTATAGTGAGATGGAGCACCACCCGCCTACAGATCCCTAATGGGAGGTCTATGCACCTGGGTCCACACACACACACACACACACACACACACACACACACACTGCTTCTATGTCATATTTCATGTCAGTGGGCATTTGATTGTAGACATGAGATACCACAACATGACAAGGTGGAGCAGGATTTTTCTACAAGGTGACATCACAGCACATAAGGAGATCTGCCGTGTATTTGTGTGTGTGTGTGAGTGTGTGTCTGTTTCCATGCCCACACTTTTCACACATGTCAACACACAAAAGCCACATGGGAGGCCATTGAGAGCTGCAGCAGCTGTGGAATATGTTATTCAAATGGTGTGTGACTGTTTGCGTGTGTGTCATGGCATTAATATATGTGTGCGTGTGTGTTATCATCTCTGTTTGTAGGAATAAACGGCATTGATGTGTCTCTGCGGGGAGCTTATAGAGAATCACTTACCTCTCTGCATTTACTGTAGCGTAGAAATGAGTGACTAAGCTCTTCTGTCGACATAGAGAACATTCATTGGACTCGGATAGCTGTTTAAAATAGTAGTAATGGCATTTATGCATCATATATAAACACTTACGGGAGATGTGAAAAGTGGTGGATGTCTGTCCCTGCTGACCACCATGCAATCTCTCCACCCTAAAACTAAGGTAATGTAAACCGCCTTGGAATTAAAGCAGCTCTTGTCCCTCAATTCAGTATTTCACTAATTAGCAAATTCTGCACTAATCTTATCATTAAAAAAGGTAGGTGATATATTTTTCATTATTTCTGCTGGCAGGTACGTTTTGCTCTGTTTTTCGTTTTTTGGCAGAATATCCAAAAACTTGTTTCAGGCCTTTTTCTTCTTGCCATAAGCAGGTCCACTGTGTGTGTTTTAGGCTTTCGTTTGCACCAGCCTGGTTTGCTTCCTGCTGAAATGGGTGTGTGTGTGCGCATGGGCTTCCACCCTACAGCGTGTGTGAATTGGTGCATATGTATGTGTGTGTGTGTGTGTGTGTGTGTGTGTGTGTGCATGGTTGGCTCCCTAGCCTGTGTCTAGCCTTTGCGGCACGGGCCAGGGCTCTGCGGCTGCCCCGGGGCCACCATTGTCCCCGGTCTCCACAGCCCAGTGGCCACAGATGTTCTCCGTTTGATACCGTGCTCCTCACACATACTCCCCACTCCCCTAGATGTGTGGGTGGCCAAGCGGGGCGCCCTGTTGCATGCCACACTGGCACGCCATTGGCCGCCTGGTGCCTGCACGTGACATCGAAAGGGGGAAGCCATTGCGTCTACAGTTTTAATCCCGCCACCATGCATAATGGAACAGAAGTAGCCCCAAGTGGAGAAGGAAGCTTTGCATGAGGAGGTGTTCATAAAAGGATCATGGGAAAACGGGGTGCGAGAGGATAGAAGGAGAGCAGAAGCACACTGAGATGTTGTTCAAAGCACCTCGAGGAAAAGAAAGAAAAAAAAAAAAAACTTGACAACTGACATCTCTCCCCAGTTGTGCTTCCGTGTCGTGTGTGTACGTGTGTGTGCATTGCATGTAATGCATAAGGAGGGATTGATCTGGTGGCTCAGTGCAACAAACAGGCCGTTCAAATTAACGACAGATGCGACGTTGAACGTCAAGAGACCTTGGCATCACAGCTGAAGAAAAAACAGTGCTCATGGGGAAACAGTGTTACGGTTGCTTTCTAAGCACAAATGTGAGACACATGCACATAGAAGTGCTTTCCTCCCTCTCTCTGCCCTCATCTAAAGATCAGTGAGATTCTACTGTTCAGGGTGCATGCTTAGACAAAAACAGTTCGTACTTTTAATTATCCAGGGAAGATTTACCCAGTATATATGCTCTTTTTTCAGCACTTCCAGTGTTGGCCAGGAGTAGTTTAGAGTTTGAGTTAAGGGAGGGGTGAGTGTTATTCAGTTATTTCCACATAGCCAATGTATATGTGCACAACTTAAGAGTCTAACTGAGAGGTTTCTTGTTAAAATCCAACAACCGTGACAAAAAAATATGGACTATCCTCCATTTCTTTGATTGAAATCGCAATTTTGAGTTTTCAATTGAGAGGTAAGGTAAATACAGATAAGGTAACATGATATGATGATTATATAATTCTTCCTGAGGCTCATAAATGTTGTTTAAGTTTTACCCTATCTCTATAGCAATCTTTCATCAGCCTGCTTGCTCACAAACTGAACTGTTATACTGTTAAACAATTGACATACATTTGCTGATCTATTATTATAGGAATTTTTAAAAAAAACTGCTGCTTCTTTGAAGGTACAGACTTTGCAACATCATAAAGACAGACGTGATTCAGTGATCCTGGCATGCAATAAGCCCATTACTGGTCATTTCTGAATGTGACAGACATGACACATACTACACCAGCTTTGTTATGTACAGTAATCATGTCCATTAGCCTGTCACTTCAAAATTAAAATACATACCAAAAAGAACTGACAAATAGTGTGGAAATTGATGACAGGGCCTATTTCTGAGAGCCATAAAACATACTTCAGACGGTTTAAAAACTACTGATAAATCTACAGATATGACTGATTTGTTGAAGCATATGTGGAATTATTGTAGTTTATGGGTTTATGTTCAAGTGGCTCTCAGTAGAAGTATTGCCAAAACATGCTTGGGTACTCACAGTTTATAACATGACAGCTGGCAAATGATGAATGGTTGTGCGTTACATAATATATATGTGATCTGTTTGATTCATTATCACTGCGTTGGAGGGAAAGTGAGTGAAGAAGAAAGAGAAATGACCGTTTGAGAACAAGTTTGGGATCTGCAGGAAATGAGAACTACAAATGCACAAAGACAAACACAGATGGAAACACAGAAAGAGCAAGTTGGATAGAGAGGAAAAAGACGCCATTTTCTCCTGCTCCAAGACACAGCCCAGTCTTAATCAAAATCCCACACAGGAAGAACACTTGAGTAGCTTAATCAAAGATCAGCCTGCTCGGTATTAATAATAGAGCAGAGTGCTGAAATGGAGTTTTACTTATTCAAGACTGCACTTATTCGCCTCATATACCTTTAGAGTATATTAGGCTCTGGGTGTGGCAGGAGGGGGAATAGAGGCTAATAGAGCCCTTACCTGTGCACATATACAGCTAGCTACCTTCTAGCTGTATTCTAACTGCACTGTGCATTTTAGCATGTTGCATATTAAATAGATTATCATGCTAACTTGCAATTTAAAATATTTCCCAGCCTAATATTTTTGCAGTTAACATGCTGCCTCTTTCTTGCAGGCAAGCCCAGTATGAAGTATTTCTGGCGATGAAATTACAGGCCACAATTAGATTTTACAATGATTGACAGGGTTTGTCTGTCACCTGTTTTGGTGCTGTAACTGGCTAAAAGCAGCTGGTTTCACACACTCAACCAAATGTGCAACTCATGCTATCAGATGATCTGTATATCTCAACCCCCCCCCCCCATTCCTAATTCCCTCCACCCACCTCTCAACTGCTCCCAGAAAGAACAGAGAACACCTCGCAACATCACACCTGCCTTCCCCAGGGCAATGTGGCTTGGGAAAATATCTGAGGTAAGCTTGACTTTCTCTCTCTCCACTCTGTCTCTGGAGGTGGTATGTGTTGTTGGAATGCGACTCTGGAGGTCGACCCCGAGCATGCTGGAAACTGTGTTTGAAAGATCTCACAAATACTTTTCCCAGCAAATAGTCTGACGAATGTATAGGATCTTCAAAATAACAGACTTGCTCTCAAAATTGTTACTATTTTTAATCGGCTGACCTACATCTTGTCTGGGTCAAATAGAAACACTTTGTATATGTAGCTCATGGTTTGAAATCATAACAGGCTTTTCTTATGTGTTTTTTTATGAAGTAATCTTGCAGACATAGCTTTACACTATGTGGCAGTCTTATTTTAAATCACAAATCTGCATTTTCCTAGAAGGTGACGTTTTTTGATGTCTTTTCAGTATCTGAAGTCGTGAACATGAGGCTTTACCTCTTAAGGCCTATAATTCCTTTGAGATAAAAGGCAAAATGGAGGAATTTAGAGGAAGTTAAATATTGTCAACACTGAAGGTTTTTCTCCATAAAGCCATATCTGGTCATGTCACTTCAGGACTCAGATCTAGCAACCTAAAGACAAAACATGCAGGCGTTACATAGGATTATTGAAGAAAACCTAAGCAGACAATAGCCTGTACAGATACAGTGGGACAGAGATCTGTGCAGTGACAGCAACAATGGACATGTGTGGCGTGGAGATAGGCAGGCGTCAGCTAATTAGCTCAGTGGGAACACACTATTGTCTGGGGTTCGGGACAACTACACTTCAATGGCACCTCACTTGTAGATTGGTACGCTGCAGACTGGGTTCGATGTGGCTGGGCCATTGTTGAGCTAAATGCTATTAACTTTTAAGCCGAACACCACATAACAGTGAAGCTGGTGTAAATTACAATTCCCCTGCACATAATCCACTTGCTGATGGAAGACATTACAGCGGCCTTGTGTCTTGACAACAGATTACGGCGATGGCTTTACCCTACCCCGCTCACAAACAGGAGAAGCCACGGGATTTCTGTTTTTATCCGCCCCATCCCTTCTTCATCTTCTTTCTCTCCCTCCCTCCCAAACTCCCTCCTTTTCTGTCCTCCCGTTCTCCCATTGATCTCACAGTGGTATTCAGTATCTGCCAATGGTGCATGCCTGCAGGGGGGCCACCAAATCCATTATCAGGTAGGACAACAGTTTCCACACTGTTTCACTCACACTGTACACTGTATGGAGGGAGGGAAGGAGGGAGAAAGGAGAGGGAGGAGAGATGGAAGGGTGGGGTGGGGGGCTGAGACCTGCAATTGCTTTTTAAACCAGATTATGAGCCAATGAAAATATAAATTAAAAGACTAACAACTGTTTAAAAAAATGAGTGTATTTTATACCACATATGCCATAGTTTGATCCCGCATAAAGGGAACATAGCTTAAATGCTCACAAATAGCCAGCAGGGATTTAAATACATCCTCTACCTGTACCTCAGTGTTCTCACCGCATTTCCAGGCTTAAGTTAATTACTAGTATGAGTATGACTAGTATAGAGCAATATATTATCAAGGCATGCCTGCACAAAAACTTGAATGTCAAATTACTTCAAGGGCGCATGATTTATTTGACAACTCAGACTATTACCTGCATGACTACAGACAAGATTAGATGAAACATAAGCATAAGGTATGTCAAGTGAGTGCCATATTTTTTTTTGCATTCAAATAATCAGATATTAGAAGACATAGCTTATGTTTACAGAATCAACTCATTGGGGTATACTGTATGTGTGTGTGTCAGAAAAACAAACCAGACCTCTACACATCTCAAGAAACATCTCTTTGTCCTAATGGAAAACCCCATCATAGTATGATGCTGTGCTTGTTGAGACTGGACAGATACTGGGACACTGAAACACTACTGGCAACTGGCAGTATTTCCAAGTTATCATACACATGTGCACACACACACACACTCACACACACGCAGATACACTGTGGACTAACTAAGAGGCCAATGTAGCAGTAGCGATGGCCAGTGTGCCAGTCTGAGCGTGAGTGTGTCTAATTCCCGGCTAATGCCGTCTACCCCCCAGGTCCACTGTCCTTGGCTGCCTGCCTGCTTTCTCAGTACTCACTATGCTCCTTTAAAAGACTTTCAAGGAAAAGGACAGGGACATGAAGTAAGATAAAAAACAGATGGAAAGAGAGTGAAATAAAGCCACTTTTCCTTCAATATAAATATGGGGCAGGTAATGTTTGAGGCAATATTACTTTGTGTGGTGATTGCAGAACATTATAACAACATCTTGGAGTTTAAAGAATAAATCTAAAAGGAAAAATATTAAGTCACAGCTTTACTCCAAAATACTGTCCATTCTGACACTGAAAGCAAAAGGTGAGTCAAATATTTGTACATCTTTGATGATCTTTGATGTAGATGATATACTGATATACTGTATATCTGCTTTGGAGCAGTCTTAGCAGGTGAAATAAGTGCATCACATCTCTGTTATAAAATGTGTGACAAATATTCACCTTTGTTGGCAACCAGTAGTAACAGTTGCAACTTTCAAGCATGAGGTACAACCTGAATTTCATCACCTCTGACTCCTAACCTTTGACCTTTTCATCCACTCCCAGACCAACAACTCCTTCATAGACATCCTCCAACCCCAACACACCACTTCCAGGATTTAAGAAAATGCTATGCAGTTAAATATCCATTTCATTCAAGTTGCAGGTGACTCTTGATTATATATATTCACACATTTACATGAATGTGTCTGTGTTGTGCAGATGAGTATACTACTAAAGGCCTTCAGGGCCTGTGGCTTAGTGACATTGTGCTGGAGGCTCTCCCTTTTGAAACCCGACGCCTGGAGCAGAAGCTTACAGATAGTCGGGTTGGGTCGGCCTGGGGGCGTATTGCAGGCTACAGCGGGGTGAACTAACCAGTCAGGCCTGTGTGGCTTGTTGTTATGTTGTGTTTCGCTGTGTGAGAGCCCGACTCCTTGACTCTTAACTCTCCCTCTCATCTGCCCCCCCCCCTGGCCTAAAGGAACATGCACACAGTGAATGCACACACACATGCATATGCAGAGGAATACATCCACACACATATACTGTACACACACAAAACACACAATCCAGATGATATATTCTTTTTGCTTGCATCTGGCCCAGTGTTAACAAGGCGTGTCCAGGAGCACACCTATCAAAGTGTGTCATCTACGACACCCAAGGCCTTTTTGAATGCCTTGCTCTACTCCCTCTTTTCTCCGGTTTTGTTCTCTCGAGGAATCCAGAATAAATATGCCCTCTACACTATTTGAAACATATTGTCATCACATTCACCCCCTAGATATGCATTTCAAGCAAAGAACCACAGGCATTTTTTTAGGAGATGCCAAAACATAAATGCTGCGCTTCAGGTAATGGAATAAGAGGGATATATTTAGAGCGGCAAGATCCTCAATGGAATTTCAACACTTGGCTCATTCATTTTTTTCCCCTCTTTTTATCATCTAATTTGAATGTGTGTTATCTACTATTTGGTTCTAGGTCGCCTAAAAACACAGGTCGTCTACGAAGACAGCATTGCTTTTTGAAAGCAACAGGCCAATTTAACCGTGATAAATAGAGTTGGGGAAAAGTGGAGCAAAGCAAATGCATTTTTTTTTTGACTAAAGGTCAGATTCACACTTGTCACTGTGCAAGATTTGTTTGGAGAACTCTAAAGAGCAATGTCAAAATCTGACCTTCAACAGAGAAGCAGGAGAAACTTAAGACACCTAACACCTCTTATACCGATAATCACATATTATGTATTATAAATTTTTCAAAAGCCAATGTTATGAATATGTGGTATAGATGTTGTTATATTTCCTTATTGTATATCTTTTACAATTCTGCAATGAAGCAGAATTTAGTTTCCAACAAAGGGGTTCATCAGATCGACAAACACTCCTGATCTAACAAACTGTGTCACTTGCATTTATGATGTGGATACTGTCCATAAGATAGGAAAACTTATGATGAATCTTAAAAAAATAGAATGATACAAAAATTAATTCACAATCATGATACCAACATCCTTGGACATAAGTCATGTCTTGAAGATAAAATACTAGAGTGATATATTTAAAGGTTAATGGCCATGAATGTTCATGTGCACGTGCATGCTCACTTGTGTGTGTGTGTGTGTGTGTGTGTATGTGAATTAAAGTGAATATGTGCAAATGTCTGCTCACATGTGCACATATCAGGCAAGACAGATGAGGATGACAGATGTGAGTGTATTCGTGCATGGGAAGAGGAGGAGGGGGAGTGGGGGGTATTGGTGTGTACATGATGGAAAAATGTCGAATAGACATGGGAGCACAATGACGGCTCTTTGAGTTTCATCCTTCTCCCCATCACTGCCTTCATCCCTCCTTCCCCCACTTTCCTAAAGGCACAAACTCTGCCAGTTGTCACCTTAGAGTATTGCAGGCCCTGCTGAAGCACTCCACTCCTTGGGAGGAGAATGTCAGCCCAGGCTCGGGGCAGTTTTGACAAACAGAGTATATATTGATACATGATAAAGTATGCTAGAAATCACCCGACTGCTGAGGGCTACTATAGTTTTAATATCATCATTTGAATTAACAAGCATTCTGTGGAGAAATAATGAGCTTTCATTATTCAGAACATCATCCTTACCCCGGCGGAGACTCGCAGGGCTATTAGTGCTTGAGAACTTAATGAAAAGAAGATAAAGAAGGTTTGAGATAAAAGTTTGAATGGCCACACTCGGTAACCAGAGTTAAAATTTAATGCGGCCCCAGTGGATGACGGATGAGCTTCTTATCTGGGGCCTGGGGAACGGGTAGACAGGGGATCCGCTTTGGAAGCTGCCATTCTGGGGAAGGTGAAGAATGTGCACCCCTCCCGCTTTCTCTGTCAGGCCCAGTGTGGTGTGCCAACCCGGGTGGACCCCCCACCCCACTGTTCAGTGATTCATGTTAACCCATAGATAGCTTCTATGTGCCCTTCACTGAAAGAACACTTTTCAAATTCAGGATCAAAAACATTGTTGCACGCATTACCAAAATGATATCCCATTAAATTAACTTGGATTTGATTGCCAAATATGTTTGACTATCATTCTGCCCAAAGTTAAGTTTGCTTCACTTCCCATCTATAAGCTATGGCTGCAGTGTATTACATAATTAATGATTAGTTATCAACAAGAAAAGATAATTGATCCCCACAGGAGTTGGTGGTTTAAGTGAAGACAGATCAGCAAAGGCTGGAAAAAGTAAAATCCTTAAAAAAATGTAAAAAATCTTCTCATCTGTTCTGTTCCATCTATTTCATTTTTCACAACTACAATCACATTAATACATGCAAGACTAGCCTTAGGATAAAATCTCTTCACTCAGCCAACCCTGTGGTGACGCCTTTTCTCCAAAACATGAGCGTGTGCTTCCTTCGTTCAGTGTGCTTTGGCTGCAGTCTATTACATAACTGACATAAACTGAGTTGTCAAAAGATGGAAAACAAATGATGCCAAAAATATATGATTTTACTCAAAGCCAAGCTAATAACAATGATCAGTAATACTGCCAAGTGTATTCATAGTTGATCAAATCTGACTTCTCTTTACAGGATGATCTGCTGATAGGGAGATATACAGGTGCAACAGTGCAGTAACACACTAGTAAACACATGTTGAGAAATGCACACACACCCACACATATACAGACACACAAGAAAAAAAAAAAGAAACAGCAGAAACCACTCCTGGAGTCCCTCCGCTTGATGCTGTGTTTGTCCCAAGGGCCTTAAGGGAAGTGTGTTTGCTTGCTGAACCATTGTGAAGTCTCCAACAGACATGTCTAGCTTGCTGCTGTGCTGGGCTGTGCTGTTCTCTGCTGGAGGAGATCTCTGTGAATGGGAGGGGAATGCATTGATTTGATGAATGAGTGCATATTTGTGGGAGTACTGGTGGCCAATGTGCAGTCTGGTGCGAGGAGTTATTTTTGTGGCTAGAACTTGACAACAAAGCCTTTAGCTCTAAGCGCAGACTGCAAGAATCACAGTTCAGTGAAAGGCTAGCGCTAGCGCAGATGTTATTTTCACCACATTGTCTTTATCTTGAGGATCAGAGTCTGTCAGTGTGGCATTTCTAACATTTTGGCATTAATTATTTCATATAATATGTATATGTTTCTGTGCATGTTTTTGAATGAATTGATCTAACTGTTAATTTAACATTAGGGCATCATCTGCATACAGAGAAACCTTCCACACTTTGTGACGACAAAATAGTCCAGTTCCACTGTGGGATTACAAATATCTATAATGTTGCAGCTCAAAGAGTTGACACAAGCCTGACAAAAGAGAGTGAAATTAAAAGCTTGTATTTTACAGCATCTTCCCTCAAGCTCAGGTGACTGAATTCAAAGTATTTCAGGCCGTGTTTCCATTTAGCAGTGTGTTACACCTTGTCCCATTCCCATACATCAAGACACATACATATGCTGCCAATGTGCTTTTCAGTTTATAAAACTCTTAAGTTGGCCAATATAATCTTTTTAAAATAACCAATTAATACTTCTACGAGGACTATAAAGTCTGACATCAAACCCAGGTGTTTTATGGAAAAAACTAAATATCATTTGAATGCATTTCACTCTGCAACTTTTACTATTCATAGCAGTGATGTGGTTCATACTTCAAAGAAACTGCTTAATTTTTTAAGTTCTCATAAAGGTTCCTTATCCATAATGGCAACTCCATTTATGGTGGCTATATAACTTTAATTAAACACACGCATGTGTTGGCTGACACAAGCACTTAACACGGAACAGCAACAATATGACCTGGTAAAAGACATGTGAGGGAGAAGCGGGAGGCTGGGACCTCTCTAGGGTTTCATGTGTTAGCTGGAATTCTGGGTTTCCCAAAAAACATTGGAGCAGTAAGAGTATTTAAAGGTTAATGTTTGTCAGGTTTGGAATCCAAATGTTTTTCATGTGGCTTTTGGCTTCCCTAAACACTAGAGTGCCAAGAAGAATACCAGTTAGTTTACAAATCCATATGTTTTTCCCATGGCCTTTAGTTTTCCTACACTGGAGCACTAATAATAGAATTTAAAGGCAAACATCAATTACATAAGGATTCTCAGTCATTTGTTTATTATTTGCAGTCTCTAAAGGTACATATTTAATGTAAGAATCAATTTTATCCCCACATTTTTGTCAGAAAAATAAGAGCATTTAAAATGGTATGTCGCTGAAATTACAACATGTTTACTTGTTATCCCAATTGCTTGGATAGTGCTAGTATTTGTGACGATGACCAGTTTTCCTTCAAAAGGCAAAGCCATTAACTATTATAGGCAATGTATTTTAATGGGTAGTGCTATGTTTGCCAGACTACAAATAAAACTTTCATACACCAAACTGCGCAATGGTCCCTGGTGCATTTGGTCAATGTGCAGAATGTCACAATGGCGAGCTGTATTGGCAACATTTGTGTTTTACAGTGGAATTTTGTTTAATTGCTAGTGCTCGCTTTTATAGGACATGATATGTTCCTAAGACCTGTGTACATTTTGTCAACAATTTAGCACACTCCTGGTATGCAGAAATTCATTAATACATTTCAGCGTTGAAGCATCTCAAAGCCTCCTGCCATAAAAATACTCTTGTGGTTAGATACAAAACAGCAGACTTGTATTAAATGTGTATTTAGTAATCTAAAGGAATTCATAGGGGGAACAATACTGCTACATTTACAGATTATCTCAGCCTCTTTAATTCAGTTCTATTGCATCATTTTTATGGGACGGGGCAGGGATAGCTGGAGGGTAAGGCTGGGGGACGGAGAGGAGTGTGGTATAAGTCCTGTGCAAGTGTTCACATGCCCAGAAAGCAGGCAAGTATCATAAAAATGGCTCACTAATCATTTCAATACAGAACCAAGGCAGGCAGGAACATAGCTTCATGTTCACACACGTACAACAACAGGTGATATAGGTACATGCGACTTTAAGATGTGAGAACGCGATAAGAAAGAAGAGCAAGAGCAAAGGGAATAAGTTGGATAGCTGTGTTATTATCCTGTTGTTATCCACTAGAGAGAGAACCAGGAAGACAAAGAGGAGTCTAAGAGATGAAATGATGTAACAGCATCACACATCAGAGACCAATGAGAAGACAGTAGTGTTCTTATGAGGTGAGCATGTCTGAGACGTGGCGACACCTCATTTAGATAACTGGAGGAGTGAGCCGCTGTCATCTCATGGGGAATCTTTTACCTAATTTCCCCTGGAATCACAAACAGCTGTTGTTTAAACTAGATCACATCACTGTCACATGGCTGCGGGGGCCTGAAGTAGTAGCTCTGCTGCTAGTCCCGACTGTCACCACCCGATAGCCATTTTTAACGTTGATCCCTTTCAGGTACTTTAATGTTCTCACTGCCTCGTGAGACAGTGGGGGTGGAGAATGTTGCAAAGTGAAATTTGAGAGTAAGAAATATGTATTTCTTTAACAATCTCTGACCTGAGCCCAAAAGGACACATAAGCCTGCCGTCCGAGTCCTGCTAATAAAGATGGGATCTGTTTTATCATCTCTATCCTTCCCCTTTTCCTTCCCAACCCAGGATGCAAGGTCTCTCTCCTTACGTTCCCAGGATCCCACGCTCGTGCCATGTGTTGTTGCTGATCACAAACATATGGTTTGATTTCTGCAGACGGCGAGCAGACATAACAGCAAACACAGTCAGACAAACTGTGATATACTCTTTTCTTTTACCTTTTACCTTCTCATTTTACCTTTTTCTTCACTTTTTCTTTTTTGTCATTTTTTTAAAGAGATACAACTTAAAACTGATTTATATATAATATACAAGAAAAGTTACTGCTTTTTCCAGGCAAATAGACATGTATTATACAGAAAGTTGATTTAGGCACAATTTGGGTTAGCAATTCAATTACCTACAATTTTACATTAATGAAAAACCTTTACTAAATATTCTTTTTATTCACCAATTCTCCAGTTCATGACTCAAGATATCAGGCATTTTTACACCCCACAAAAGAATTTTATAGGGATTCCATTGTGTTAATTTACCCATTGCTTTAACTGAGGTTGGATAATTACAGTGAACACCTAACACCACCCTAGAATATAGTCAATCCACTTCTCCCTGCAAATGTTCACCAATAAGGGACAAATAGTGAGCCCAGTGGATTTTACAATTCACCTTTACTTCCTGCTGAACTATAGAGAAGTCAAGTGTGATGGCTTTTTACCCCACAAATCTGATTATTATGCAAATCATGGTCCTATTTGTGAAAAGGCAATTTTTTTTATAGCTACAAAGATAATTTTACCATAACAGAGATTTCTGTAGTTTAATATGCATAATTACTAATTATTTTAATATATGCAAAAGGGGAAATTTTGGCTCTAAATCTGGTTTTGGCCTGCTTTCCCCAGAAGTCTGATCTAAAGTTGGAGGGTTAATTTCCCAAGACTATCACAGGTGGAAATATAGAATGAGAACAGAAAAAAAGTCAATCTTATAGCTGTCTTTGTGCACATGAAAAGGTAATCCCTGTGGAGATGCCTACCTTACCACAATAACCATTTTAACAACTGCATCTTCTAAATAGAATTCTACATAATTAGGGTGTATTCTAGCTAGCCTAAAGGCTTTACTGTAAGCATGGCTTGTATTTACACATCTAACAGTTGAGAGAGAGCAAGACAGATGCAGAGAGACGGACAAAATGCAAGAGTGAGAGAGAGAGAGAGAGGGAAAGATGGCAGCACGCTGCAGTGATCCTCTGTAGACCACGCTTCAGAAGACAGACACGAGTGTAAAGAAGCAGAAATGTAAATGAGCGTGTCCATCCATCCAAGGCCGCGCTCAAAGCTTTTACACATGTGAACTTTAAATACCACCCACCCAGCTCTTTCACATTGCCCGTCTGTCAGTGCCTGTCTTAAGCAAGGGCAGCGGACTGAACTCTTTAGTCATTGATTATGTGATTATACTGGTTTAATGTGTATCTACGACATTGTGCAGCATGTCTCATGAGGAGCAGAGTTCTATTTCGGTACTGTGATGGACTGCGTGGGGGTTGGTGTGAGTGGGTGTGTTGTCTCACATGTTTGTATATTTGATCAGCTACTGTTCAACTCAGATGCAGTAACTCATTAATACTGTAAGAAAGGCTCATTTACTTTGATCCTTTCTTTATCTAACTTCAGCTGGCAACACACTAGCTGATAACTTAAAACTTACTTGGAACTTAAGATTAGTATTTTCTCCAGAGTTGTAAGGGAACCATTTTCTTTGGATCTCAATCCCGGAACTGAAAAACACTGCTGTTGTGTGTTGCTCATCGCCTTCCTATTGTGTGGGATCTGCCCGCTGTGCTGATCACAAAGTAAGAGACAAATCATCAGGTGAGTCAGAGGGAGCAGCATTCCTTCATCAACAGTTCCACTGTGAGCCTGAGAGTTACCACACAGCTAGTCCACAGACATGAACGCACACACACACTCATACACGCACACACTCTGCAGGCGTGCCATAAATTAAGTGCATGAGTAACCGTCTAGAAAAAGGAGAGAAAAAAGCAGTCCAAACAGACATAAAAAGCCAGCACACACTCATAAACAGATGTATGAAGGTCTCCCGCACACATACACACCTACATATACAACAGCATTATCTTTGAATGTGTAGATGTGTGTGTATGCACTGTAGGGTAAAATTAGCAGTAGCATTATACAGATTTATACAAAGACATTGTTTTCCCGGCTGCTGAGAGTGTATATAGTATAGTATATAAAATGCAGTTAATGCAGTTATTCTTTACTATTTTAAGACCACCCAGACCTGCATACAGTTTATGGCCTGTGCATATACTTATTTAGACCACCAGGACATGACATGTTTGGGGTTTTAGTATCTTCCTTAAAAGCACATCAAATATAGTTTATTAGAGTAGATGTTTTTAATTCAATTAACTCAGATTTCATTATGTTTGATTTTGAACCAGCAGCTTTACAGTCACTTGTTGCATAGTAGTCTATATGTGCATGTTTATTCAGTTGAGAGCATGCATGCATGCCCCAGTGCATGATTTTGATCTGAAAAGGCCTGTCTAATCCAGTGACACAGAAATAATTCAAAAAATGGCGTCCCGGTTGCAGTCACTGTGGAATGTGGCAGAAGGCAGTGGCAACTTGACAGTCCGGTTCTGCGTCGGTGTGTGACAAGCCAGACCAAAAGGTCAGAGACTTCAAAGCCTGGAAGCAGCTTCAAAACAGAGCTCCGCACCTCTGACAGCTACATTATATTTGTGTAAGCATGCACCTGAGTGGGTGTGTGTTTTATGAGTTATGTGAAGGGGAAATTTTGAATTGCGGGTTCTAATGAAAGCCTGCCAAAAAGAACGGCTGCTTTATGTTGACGGGTCAACACTAATTTTGTTAATCATGTGTTACTGTAAGGGGGGTGGCTAGTGGAGCAGATTAGCAACTAGAAGAACCTGAGGACAAATGACTGTGGTAAGTAATATTCAATAGTGAGTGTTTCCTTCTTGTGAGCAGTCATTTTGCCAAAGTTGGTGCCCCAATTTTTGCATGTGGATGTTTAATTTTGGAACAAAATTAAGAGCGAGGAAGGGTGAGAGCTGTGGTGCATGACATCCAGTGACCTACTCCTGGTTTGGCATGCACTCGCTCTTGAGATTGAAATACTCAAAGGATTGAAATTGATTGAAATACTCAAAGGAATGTGTATCTGTATGTGTGCGTGGGTTTGTGTGCTCATGGCTGAAGCTGCAGAAGCTTCTCTTTACAGACGGATGCAATCGATACACAGACATCAGCACTGACTCGCTTTGTCTCAAAACTCTGCAAAGTCACATTTAAGTTAGGCACACACTTTTTTTGGAGGACTCTGAGAAATTAATTTGTAAGCCTGACACAAATAAACAGCTCATGCATAAATATGCCCATAACTTTAAGACAAAGGGAGAACAGCTCTATCTTCGTTGCAAGGGGGGGATTTCTCTCCTTATCAAAGCAACACAGGGCAAGATTAAAGAGTCAAAATCCTCCCCACGTGTGTGTAGTGTGTTTGTATTCGTTCCTGCATGCCTGCCCCCGGACGTTCTCTCTCCTTCTCCTCCCTCCCTCTCGTCACTCTCCCTGTAGCATTAGGAGCTAGCTGCCAGGCTCTCCTTTTTAGCATCCATCCATCCCTCCATCCTTACCCCCGGAGGAGTCTGCATTAATCAGTCTTTTCGAAGGAGGTCCTGCTACAGTAGCTGTTGTGTTTCCTCCCATTTGTTACCATGCAGATGTGGCCTGCAGTGAAGTGACATCAATCCTTGTACAGTGGAATTACACGGCCAATCAATAACATTCAATAACAACAGGCCATTTGCCCATCGGTCTGTCCACTCTTTCATCCCACCCACTGACAATGGTCTCTAGTTTGTGTGTGTACTTCATGGGTAATGGATTAGATGGGAATAATGACCAGAAATACCCACAAAACAAAACAAAAAAAGCGCAACTATTTTGCATTTCATGTTTGGTAATTTGAAGCGGAAACAAGGTAAATATTCCACACTTCTATGAAAAGCAATAAGAAACATCATGGTTTAGACTATTCTCCAGAGTGATCTAGCAGTGTGGAAAAAGTTGTATCCCAAATGTAGATGAGTGTTGCAATCTGACAAAAAGCAGAAAACCTGTATAAAGTGTCTTCTGCCTATAGGCAGCCTACCTGCTTATGATAAGCAATTCATATTAAATATCAACAAGGGAAATCACAACATCATTATGAAAGCATAATATTTGCAACAGAAATTCTGATCTAGGTTGAAAAACATTTTTCTCCATCCTACAGGGATAATAAGACACGCGTAGGTCTTATGGATTCTTTATTAAACTAAAGAAATGCAATTGTGGTTATACTGAAATATTCAATAAGCCGAGAGAGAGCTGAAAATTGAGGCATTTAGAAATAAAACTGGCTAAAACATTTTCGGGCATGTTTGTTCCTGTTTTTCTGATAGTTTATGTAATTTTGCCATAGCAATAGACACAAACCAGATGCTGGAACGTCAGGCTTCAGTGCAACAGTGATAGAGTTATGTTTACAGATCAAATTTAGATTACGGACGCCAGTTTCATTTGTAGTAGTCAATGACATTGGAACATGTTGCCTTCGGTACGTAAGTGAATGCATCTGTACCAGTACATTTTGCCTTTCCTAAATATGAAAAACAATATTGCAGCTGTCATTGTCGAAAAAATTGAAAAGATACAAACTATCAACAGAAAAAGGTGAGAACCAAGGTAACCAGGGCACTGACCTGATGTTTGCTTTAGGCCCATAGGGGATCTCTGACAGATGATTCAAATCATCATATTTAAGGGGCAGATTTACGACAGCAGGAGAAAATTCCGAAATTAAAAATTCACTTCAGCTGTGGATGGATCACCGACATAAAAGCTTGACACTTTTATCACCAATGTAGTGTATATCATTTATTCAATCAAAATAAATCTATAAATCCTCTAAATATTATCCTGATATGTAAATGTACATGCTTTCTAATACTAGCCTGCTACTCTCTGCCACACTGGGTCCAAATCAAGCTGTCAACGAGCGTGCCAATGTGTCCAGAGGGCGTCACCACACATACTGTACCGAGCGACGACAGACACCACTTCATGCAGTGGGTTTACAGTGACTGCCAAAGGCCAGAGAGGAAAGGAGCAGGGAGTGTGCATGGAGAGAAAATGTGGGACAGAAAGATGCAACGAGAAGGTGATGAAGAGAGAGAAAGAAAAAGCAAAAGCTGGAATGGGTGTACAGAAGAGAAGGAGTAAGAGAGAGAATGAGAGAGGAGGTGGACGATGGCAGGAGGGCAGCATGCAGATTGCCCAGGACCTGACTGGCATATTCTTGGACGGCTAACAGACGGAGAGAGAGAGAAAGGAGGGAGGGGTTGGAGAGCCGGGGAAAGTTAGGGCCCTCAGGATGTTCTGTCCCACTGCCAGCCCCAGAAGTGTGGCTAGGAGATAGCAGGCCCACGTGCAGTGGTGCACCATACACACAAACATACACACACATGCACTGGGAGTGAAAATGAGGAGATGGAGCAATGCATGGATCAAGTCAGATAAGAGAGGTGGTGAAAAATGGAAGGAGCTAAAATGGGGAACATAGGTAAAAATAGGGACAAAAACAGGAGAACAAAAATTGAAGAAAAAGAAAGTTGGAGCAAAAGATAATCTGCTTGGTAGTAGAAGATTATTAAAGTGAGGTGAACTGCTTCATTTCCATCCATTCCTTTAGAATTTGGTAAAACCAAACTACAGCCATTCACAGAGACCAATATGAGGCTACATCTTTAGTCATCATCAAGAGAGCTGACCCGAAGTCATCTTCAGGTCAGCTCTCTTTCTCTGCTTTACTTTTTCCATCTGTATCCTCCAACTCTCTCATTGGCAATGTAGAGTGGAGGAGCTTGAGGCCATGTGTGCAGGTTTGGGCCAATTATAGGGATTCTCATCAGTGCTGGGCTGCCTTTAGCTGCGGGCACAGAGCACACAGACCAGCCGAGGGTCCACATGGGTCAACCCTGTACCCCTCACATCTCTACACAATGAGCATACCTGGGAGATGCAGTGTGCAGTGATGGATTGGCAGAGCTGATATATAAAAGACAAAAAAGTGAAGAAAAAAAAAGATGTTCTTTGGGTTTAAATATAAAAATGTGCTACCACTTTGCAACATATGACATAAGGTTGCATGAGAATTTAACTTTTGACAAAAGCTGTGCAAATTAACTGATACAGCTGAGAATTGTGATATTTTTATTAGCTGATACAGTATCAGTTCTTAGCCAACATTCAGTCATATTGAGATCAATCACAGGCTTTGTGAAACTGGATTTTTGTGATGTTACACAAAAAAAATTATATGATAGATAAATAATAAAACTTGCTTGGATTGCTCAAACAAAAAAGTGAAGTTCAAATTCAGGAATCATAACACTGACTTCAACATGCACCTGTAAACAAAACACAAACAGGAGCTTGTTTTAAACCTGTGAATCTGAAGCAGAAAACTCTGACTTTAGCTGGCAGCTAAGCACATAAGATGAATAGGTAATTTTTAATATACAAATTGAAATTATTCATTGCAATACAGAAAATAAACAAAGAAGTAAAATAGATGATGGTTATCAGATATTCTGCACATACATTAAGCTGGCTTCACATACAGAATTGCATCTCCATATGGTCAGTTGTTTGTTGGAAACGCAACATGCATTATCAGTAATTACAGCTATGACTTCCAACAGAGGAAAAGTTACACAAGTTTCAGGAGAACAGGCTGCAGACACTGTTGGCATACTGACATGGTGCAAGGATTTCTTGAAATGAAGCCTGCAATTTGCACTGCCCTCCGCTCAGCCTCGAAGGGAAAATAAATATGGATACCTGGTGAGTGAAGCATAACATCTGCAAAAGAAGTGGTCAAAACTCTGAAACCCATGAAGGCCTCATGCCAGTTTCGTCAGAACTGCTTGTTGCTTTCCTTACTGCTCTAATGTAAGATACTGTTATTGTCCTTAACTGTTTACGCACATATAAAAAAGAGATACAGACAGCCCAGACAGACCCTTTGCTTTGGGATTCTGATTTAAATGTTTGTCCATATTATTTAAGGAGAAATGCCGGATGTATATATAGGAAAGTCAAATTAAAAAATAGTCAAAAACTGTGGTGTACAATTTTTTTCATGTGTTTGGTTGCATCATAGTTTTGGCCAGACCACAGTGGGATCGGATTAATTAGCGAGTGTCACTGACTCTCTGTACTGATTCCTTACTGTTGAAACAGGAATGTGCACAATGAAGACTGAGACTGAGATGAACGGCGAGAATGCCCAACAAAATTTCAGTGTCACGATATCTTTTGGCTGAAAATTAGTTGTGACCCAGTTACAAGGAGTAGCGCAAATGTAAATAAATTGGTCAGTCACTATGTGTACAAGTACAGAATACAGAGCAGACCAGATAAAAACATATGCAGCACTATAACAATATTACAATGATTTCTTCATAGAACTTGGGTAAAAATGTGACAAAAAATACCTCAAATATGGGCTCCTCATTCACAATATATTGCAGGTGACTTCACTCAGGTTGGGTGATAACTTCCTCAGTTTACCTGCAGGTTAACTATACGGGGTACTACACCCGATGCAGGGTTTATAACAACAGCAACAACAGCAATACTTCCAGTATACATTTTATTCAGCCATAATTACCAGCTTGGAGGGAAATTCGGCTGAGAAACTGGATTAAGTATGACCGAATCTTCTTAAGTGGTTAGAAAATCAAAGCACACTGAATGTTTGCCCCATACACATTGGCTTCAGGATGAAAGGCTTGGCCAAGGTTCGTGAACTAGCACCGACACCAGGAAGGTTTTTTTTTGTCAAATTATCTGCTTTTATACTACTAGAACTTTGAACAGTGCTGGTCTGTGTGTTTGCTGCCGAAACAGAATCTCAAACATGGCCTGGAACTGTGTGTCTTGGAGAAGGAACCAAACTTGTGGCCTGTTTGGCGCGGTTGCAGGAGCGCAGCCCTGAAAGTGGATTGTGCTGGTGCTGTGGATTAGCAGAAAGCAGCAGCAGGGAGTGTGTGTATGTGTGTGTGAAAAAAGTATGTGTGCATGTCTGTGTGTTGGCGCTGGAGGCTAGCGTGTGGTGAGGAGGGAGATTCGCACCTCCATGCACGCTGCTGAAAACCTGCTAACCGTTGCAT